>NW_027137190.1:0-115451 GCF_040869045.1 Eurosta solidaginis
TAGACATAGTTGGCTCGTGTGAAAAAAAAATACAAACACATTTGCCTATAGATTCCAGGAATGTGAACAATAAAAACACTTCTGCATTTGAATTAAACCAAAATATAGAACGGAAAGTTGTTATTTTTTTTTTTTCATTCAACCCATTTAACCTTGAGTAAATTTTTGGTTAGAAGTGCCTAATTAAAATCTTAATGCCCTTAATGATGAAAAATACAAAATATTTATACAGCTTTTTGAACTGGGCGCTATTTAGACATAGTTGGCTCATGTGAATAAAAAATAAGCAAAAACATTTCCTTCTATATTCCGGGAATGTGAACAATAAAAACACTTCCTCCTTTGAATTAAACCAATATGTAGAACGGAAAGTTGTTATTTTTTTTTTTTTTCATTCAACCCATTTAACCTTGAGTAAATTTTTGGTTAGAAGTGCCTAATTAAAATCTCAATGCCCTTAATGATGAAAAATACAAAATATTTATACAGCTTTTTGAACTGGGCGCTATTTAGACATAGTTGGCTCGTGTGAATAAGAAATAAGCAAACACGTTTGCTTCTAGATTCCAGGAAATTGAACAATAAAAACACTTCCGTATTTGAATTAAAGCATTTCATAGAACGGAAAGTTTTTATTTTTTATCACTCAACCCATTTAACCTTCAGTAAATTTTTGGTAAGAAGTGCCTAATTAAAATCTCAATGCCCTTAATGAAGAAAAATACAAAATATTTATACAGCTTTTTGAACTGGGTGCTATTTAGACATAGTTGGCTCATGTGAATAAAAAATAAGCAAAAACATTTCCTTCTAGATTCCGGGAATGTGAACAATAAAAACACTTCCTCCTTTGAATTAAACCAATATGTAGAACGGAAAGTTGTTATTTTTTTTTTTTTCATTCAACCCATTTAACCTTGAGTAAATTTTTGGTTAGAAGTGCCTAATTAAAATCTCAATGCCCTTAATGATGAAAAATACAAAATTTTTATACAGCTTTTTGAACTGGGCGCTATTTAGACATAGTTGGCTCATGTGAATAAAAAATAAGCAAAAACATTTCCTTCTAGATTCCGGGAATGTGAACAATAAAAACACTTCCTCCTTTGAATTAAACCAATATGTAGAACGGAAAGTTGTTATTTTTTTTTTTTTTCATTCAACCCATTTAACCTTGAGTAAATTTTTGGTTAGAAGTGCCTAATTAAAATCTCAATGTCCTTAATGATGAAAAATACAAAATATTTATACAACTTTTTAAACTGGGCGCTATTTAGACATAGTTGGCTCATGTGAATAAAAAATAAGCAAAAACATTTCCTTCTAGATTCCGGGAATGTGAACAATAAAAACACTTCCTCCTTTGAATTAAACCAATATGTAGAACGGAAAGTTGTTATTTTTTTTTTTTTCATTCAACCCATTTAACCTTGAGTAAATTTTTGGTTAGAAGTGCCTAATTAAAATCTCAATGCCCTTAATGATGAAAAATACAAAATTTTTATACAGCTTTTTGAACTGGGCGCTATTTAGACATAGTTGGCTCATGTGAATAAAAAATAAGCAAAAACATTTCCTTCTAGATTCCGGGAATGTGAACAATAAAAACACTTCCTCCTTTGAATTAAACCAATATGTAGAACGGAAAGTTGTTATTTTTTCATTCAACCCATTTAACCTTGAGTAAATTTTTGGTTAGAAGTGCCTAATTAAAATCTCAATGCCCTTAATGATGAAAAATACAAAATATTTATACAGCTTTTTGAACTGGGCGCTATTTAGACATAGTTGGCTCATGTGAATAAAAAATAAGCAAAAACATTTCCTTCTAGATTCCGGGAATGTGAACAATAAAAACACTTCCTCCTTTGAATTAAACCAATATGTAGAACGGAAAGTTGTTATTTTTTTTTTTTTCATTCAACCCATTTAACCTTGAGTAAAATTTTGGTTAGAAGTGCCTAATTATAATCTCAATGCCCTTAATGAAGAAAAATACAAAATATTTATACAGCTTTTTGAACTGGGCGCTATTTATACATAGTTGGCTCGTGTGAATAAGAAATAAGCAAACACGTTTGCTTCTAGATTCCAGGAAATTGAACAATAAAAACACTTCCGTATTTGAATTAAAGCATTTCATAGAACGGAAAGTTTTTATTTTTTATCACTCAACCCATTTAACCTTCAGTAAATTTTTGGTAAGAAGTGCCTAATTAAAATCTCAATGCCCTTAATGAAGAAAAATACAAAATATTTATACAGCTTTTTGAACTGGGTGCTATTTAGACATAGTTGGCTCATGTGAATAAAAAATAAGCAAAAACATTTCCTTCTAGATTCCGGGAATGTGAACAATAAAAACACTTCCTCCTTTGAATTAAACCAATATGTGGAACGGAAAGTTGTTATTTTTTTTTTTTTTTTCATTCAACCCATTTAACCTTGAGTAAATTTTTAGTTAGAAGTGCCTAGTTAAAATCTCAATGCCCTTAATGATGAAAAATACGAAATATTTATACAGCTTTTTGAACTGGGCGCTACTTAGACATAGTTGGCTCATGTGAATAAAAAATAAGCAAAAACATTTCCTTCTAGATTCCGGGAATGTGAACAATAAAAACACTTCCTCCTTTGAATTAAACCAATATGTAGAACGGAAAGTTGTTATTTTTTTTTTCATTCAACCCATTTAACCTTGAGTAAAATTTTGGTAAGAAGTGCCTAATTAAAATCTCAATGCCCTTAATGATGAAAAATACAAAATATTTATACAGCTTTTTGAACTGGGTGCTATTTAGACATAGTTGGCTCATGTGAATAAAAAGTAAGCAAAAACATTTCCTTCTAGATTCCGGGAATGTGAACAATAAAAACACTTCCTCCTTTGAATTAAACCAATATGTAGAACGGAAAGTTGTTATTTTTTTTTTTTTCATTCAACCCATTTAACCTTGAGTAAAATTTTGGTAAGAAGTGCCTAATTAAAATCTCAATGCCCTTAATGATGAAAAATACAAAATATTTATACAGCTTTTTGAACTGGGTGCTATTTAGACATAGTTGGCTCATGTGAATAAAAAATAAGCAAAAACATTTCCTTCTAGATTCCGGGAATGTGAACAATAAAAACACTTCCTCCTTTGAATTAAACCAATATGTAGAACGGAAAGTTGTTATTTTTGTTTTTTTCATTCAACCCATTTAACCTTGAGTAAATTTTTGGTTAGAAGTGCCTAATTAAAATCTCTATGCCCTTAATGATGAAAAATACAAAATATTTATAAAGCTTTTTGAACTGGGCGCTACTTAGACATAGTTGGCTCGTGTGAATAAGAAATAAGCAAACTCGTTTGCTTCTAGACTCCAGGAATTTGAACAATAAAAACACTTCCGTATTTGAATTAAAGCATTTCATAGAACGGAAAGTTTTTTTTTTATCACTCAACCCATTTAACCTTGAGTAAATTTTTAGTTAGAAGTGCCTAATTAAAATCTCAATGCCCTTAATGATGAAAAATACAAAATATTTATACAGCTTTTTGAACTGGGCGCTATTTAGACATAGTTGGCTCATGTGAATAAAAAATAAGCAAAAACATTTCCTTCTAGATTCCGGGAATGTGAACAATAAAAACACTTCCTCCTTTGAATTAAACCAATATGTAGAACGGAAAGTTGTTATTTTTTTTTTTCATTCAACCCATTTAACCTTGAGTAAATTTTTGGTTAGAAGTGCCTAGTTAAAATCTTAATGCCCTTAATGATGAAAAATACAAAATATTTATACATCTTTTTGAACTGGGCGCTATTTAGACATAGTTAGCTCATGTGAATAAAAAATAAGCAAAAACATTTCCTTCTAGATTCCGGGAATGTGAACAATAAAAACACTTCCTCCTTTGAATTAAACCAATATGTAGAACGGAAAGTTGTTATTTTTGTTTTTTTCATTCAACCCATTTAACCTTGAGTAAATTTTTGGTTAGAAGTGCCTAATTAAAATCTCAATGCCCTTAATGATGAAAAATACAAAATATTTATACAGCTTTTTGAACTGGGCGCTACTTAGACATAGTTGGCTCATGTGAATAAAAAATAAGCAAACTCGTTTGCTTCTAGATTCCAGGAATTTGAACAATAAAAACACTTCCGTATTTGAATTAAAGCATTTCATAGAACGGAAAGTTTTTTTTTTTTATCACTCAACCCATTTAACCTGGAGTAAATTGTTGGTTAGAAGTGCCTAATTAAAATCTCAATGCTCTTAATGATGAAAAATACAAAATATTTATACAGCTTTTTGAACTGGGCGCTATTTAGACATAGTTGGCTCATGTGAATAAAAAATAAGCAAAAACATTTCCTTCTAGATTCCGGGAATGTGAACAATAAAAACACATCCTCCTTTGAATTAAACCAATATGTAGAACGGAAAGTTGTTATTTTTTTTTTTTTTTCATTCAACCTATTTAACCTTGAGTAAATTTTTGGTTAGAAGTGCCTAATTAAAATCTCAATGCCCTTAATGATGAAAAATACAAAATATTTATACAGCTTTTTGATGAAAAATACATGTGAATAAAAAATAAGCAAACTCGTTTGCTTCTAGATTCCAGGAATTTGAACAATAAAAACACTTCCGTATTTGAATTAAAGCATTTCATAGAACTGAAAGTTTTTTTTTTTTATCACTCAACCCATTTAACCTTGAGCGAATTTTTAGTTAGAAGTGCCTAATTAAAATCTCAATGCCCTTAATGATGAAAAATACAAAATATTTATACAGCTTTTTGAACTGGGCGCTATTTAGACATAGTTGGCTCATGTGAATAAAAAATAAGCAAAAACATTTCCTTCTAGATTCCGGGAATGTGAACAATAAAAACACATCCTCCTTTGAATTAAACCAATATGTAGAACGGAAAGTTGTTATTTTTTTTTTTTTCATTCAACCCATTTAACCTTCAGTAAATTTTTGGTTAGAAGTGCCTAATTAAAATCTCAATGCCCTTAATGATGAAAAATACAAAATATTTATACAGCTTTTTGATGAAAAATATATGTGAATAAAAAATAAGCAAACTTGTTTGCTTCTAGATTCCAGGAATTTGAACAATAAAAACACTTCCGTATTTGAATTAAAGCATTTCATAGAACGGAAAGTTTTTTTTTTTTATCACTCAACCCATTTAACCTTGAGTAAATTTTTAGTTAGAAGTGCCTAATTAAAATCTCAATGCCCTTAATGATGAAAAATATAAAATATTTATACAGCTTTTTGAACTGGGCGCTACTTAGACATAGTTGGCTCGTGTGAATAAGAAATAAGCAAACACGTTTGCTTCTAGATTCCAGGAAATTGAACAATAAAAACACTTCCGTATTTGAATTAAAGCATTTCATAGAACGGAAAGTTTTTTTTTTTTTTTATCACTCAACCCATTTAACCTTGAGTAAATTTTTAGTTAGAAGTGCCTAATTAAAATCTCCATGCCCTTAATGATGAAAAATATAAAATATTTATACAGCTTTTTGAACTGGGCGCTTCTTAGACATAGTTGGCTCGTGTGAATAAGAAATAAGCGTACACGTTTGCTTCTAGATTCCAGGAAATTGAACAATAAAAACACTTCCGTATTTGAATTAAAGCATTTCATAGAACGGAAAGTTTTTTTTTTTTTTTATCACTCAACCCATTTAACCTTGAGTAAATTTTTAGTTAGAAGTGCCTAATTAAAATCTCAATGCCCTTAATGATGAAAAATATAAAATATTTATACAGGTTTTTGAACTGGGCGCTACTTAGACATAGTTGGCTCGTGTGAATAAGAAATAAGCAAACACGTTTGCTTCTAGATTCCAGGAAATTCAACAATAAAAACACTTCCGTATTTGAATTAAAGCATTTCATAGAACGGAAAGTTTTTTTTTTTTTTTTTATCACTCAACCCATTTAACCTTGAGTAAATTTTTAGTTAGAAGTGCCTAATTAAAATCTCAATGCCCTTAATGATGAAAAATATAAAATATTTATACAGCTTTTTGAACTGGGCGCTACTTAGACATAGTTGGCTCGTGTGAATAAAAAATAAGCAAAAACATTTCCTTCTAGATTCCGGGAATGTGAACAATAAAAACACGTTTGCGTCTAGATTCCAGGAAATTGAACAATAAAAACACTTCCGTATTTGAATTAAAGCATTTCATAGAACGGAAAGTTTTTTTTTTTTTTTTTATCACTCTACCCATTTAACCTTGAGTAAATTTTTAGTTAGAAGTGCCTAATTAAAATCTCAATGCCCTTAATGATGAAAAATATAAAATATTTATACAGCTTTTTGAACTGGGCGCTACTTAGACATAGTTGGCTCGTGTGAATAAGAAATAAGCAAACACGTTTGCTTCTAGATTCCAGGAAATTGAACAATAAAAACACTTCCGTATTTGAATTAAAGCATTTCATAGAACGGAAAGTTTTTTTTTTTTTTATCACTCAACACATTTAACCTTGAGTAAATTTTTAGTTAGAAGTGCCTAATTAAAATCTCAATGCCCTTAATGATGAAAAATATAAAATATTTATACAGCTTTTTGAACTGGGCGCTATTTAGACATAGTTGGCTCGTGTGAATAAAAAATAAGCAAAAACATTTCCTTCCATATTCCGGGAATGTGAACAATAAAAACACTTCCTGCTTTGAATTAAACCAATATGTAGAACGGAAAGTTGTTATTTTTTTTTTTTTTTTTTTGATTCAACCCATTTAACCTTGAGTAAATTGTTGGTTAGAAGTGCCTAATTAAAATCTCAATGCCCTTAATGATGAAAAATACAAAATATTTATACAGCTTTTTGAACTGGGCGCTACTTAGACATAGTTGGCTCGTGTGAATAAGAAATAAGCAAACACGTTTGCTTCTAGATTCCAGGAAATTGAACAATAAAAACACTTCCGTATTTGAATTAAAGCATTTCATAGAACGGAAAGTTTTTTTTTTTTTTTATCACTCAACCCATTTAACCTTAAGTAAATTTTTAGTTAGAAGTGCCTAATTAAAATCTCAATGCCCTTAATGATGAAAAATATAAAATATTTATACAGCTTTTTGAACTGGGCGCTACTTAGACATAGTTGGCTCGTGTGAATAAAAAATAAGCAAAAACATTTCCTTCTAGATTCCGGGAATGTGAACAATAAAAACACGTTTGCGTCTAGATTCCAGGATATTGAACAATAAAAACACTTCCGTATTTGAATTAAAGCATTTCATAGAACGGAAAGTTTTTTTTTTTTTTTTTATCACTCTACCCATTTAACCTTGAGTAAATTTTTAGTTAGAAGTGCCTAATTAAAATCTCAATGCCCTTAATGATGAAAAATATAAAATATTTATACAGCTTTTTGAACTGGGCGCTACTTAGACATAGTTGGCTCGTGTGAATAAGAAATAAGCAAACACGTTTGCTTCTAGATTCCAGGAAATTGAACAATAAAAACACTTCCGTATTTGAATTAAAGCATTTCATAGAACGGAAAGTTTTTTTTTTTTTTATCACTCAACACATTTAACCTTGAGTAAATTTTTAGTTAGAAGTGCCTAATTAAAATCTCAATGCCCTTAATGATGAAAAATATAAAATATTTATACAGCTTTTTGAACTGGGCGCTATTTAGACATAGTTGGCTCGTGTGAATAAAAAATAAGCAAAAACATTTCCTTCCAGATTCCGGGAATGTGAACAATAAAAACACTTCCTCCTTTGAATTAAACCAATATGTAGAACGGAAAGTTGTTATTTTTTTTTTTTTTTTTTTTTTTTTTTGATTCAACCCATTTAACCTTGAGTAAATTGTTGGTTAGAAGTGCCTAATTAAAATCTCAATGCCCTTAATGATGAAAAATACAAAATATTTATACAGCTTTTTGAACTGGGCGCTACTTAGACATAGTTGGCTCGTGTGAATAAGAAATAAGCAAACACGTTTGCTTCTAGATTCCAGGAAATTGAACAATAAAAACACTTCCGTATTTGAATTAAAGCATTTCATAGAACGGAAAGTTTTTTTTTTTTTTTATCACTCAACCCATTTAACCTTGAGTAAATTTTTAGTTAGAAGTGCCTAATTAAAATCTCAATGCCCTTAATGATGAAAAATATAAAATATTTATACAGCTTTTTGAACTGGGCGCTACTTAGACATAGTTGGCTCGTGTGAATAAGAAATAAGCAAACACGTTTGCTTCTAGATTCCAGGAAATTGAATAATAAAAACACTTCCGTATTTGAATTAAAGCATTTCATAGAACGGAAAGTTTTTTTTTTTTTTTGTATCACTCAACCCATTTAACCTTGATTAAATTTTTAGTTAGAAGTGCCTAATTAAAATCTCAATGCCCTTAATGATGAAAAATATAAAATATTTAAACAGCTTTTTGAACTGGGCGCTACTTAGACATAGTTGGCTCGTGTGAATAAGAAATAAGCAAACACGTTTGCTTCTAGATTCCAGGAAATTGAACAATAAAAACACTTCCGTATTTGAATTAAAGCATTTCATAGAACGGAAAGTTTTTTTTTTTTTTTTTATCACTCAACCCATTTAACCTTGAGTAAATTTTTAGTTAGAAGTGCCTAATCAAAATCTCAATGCCCTTAATGATGAAAAATATAAAATATTTATACAGCTTTTTGAACTGGGCGCTACTTAGACATAGTTGGCTCGTGTGAATAAGAAATAAGCAAACACGTTTGCTTCTAGATTCCAGGAAATTGAACAATAAAAACACTTCCGTATTTGAATTAAAGCATTTCATAGAACGGAAAGTTTTTTTTTTTTTATCACTCAACACATTTAACCTTGAGTAAATTTTTCGATAGAAGTGCCTAATTAAAATCTCAATGCCCTTAATGATGAAAAATATAAAATATTTATACAGCTTTTTGAACTGGGCGCTATTTAGACATAGTTGGCTCGTGTGAATAAAAAATAAGCAAAAACATTTCCTTCTAGATTCCGGGAATGTGAACAATAAAAACACTTCCTCCTTTGAATTAAACCAATATGTAGAACGGAAAGTTGTTATTTTTTTTTTTTTCATTCAACCCATTTAACCTTGAGTAAAATTTTGGTAAGAAGTGCCTAATTAAAATCTCAATGCCCTTAATGATGAAAAATACAAAATATTTATACAGCTTTTTGAACTGGGTGCTATTTAGACATAGTTGGCTCATGTGAATAAAAAATAAGCAAAAACATTTCCTTCTAGATTCCGGGAATGTGAACAATAAAAACACTTCCTCCTTTGAATTAAACCAATATGTAGAACGGAAAGTTGTTATTTTTGTTTTTTTCATTCAACCCATTTAACCTTGAGTAAATTTTTGGTTAGAAGTGCCTAATTAAAATCTCAATGCCCTTAATGATGAAAAATACAAAATATTTATACAGCTTTTTGAACTGGGCGCTACTTAGACATAGTTGGCTCGTGTGAATAAGAAATAAGCAAACTCGTTTGCTTCTAGACTCCAGGAATTTGAACAATAAAAACACTTCCGTATTTGAATTAAAGCATTTCATAGAACGGAAAGTTTTTTTTTTTATCACTCAACCCATTTAACCTTGAGTAAATTTTTAGTTAGAAGTGCCTAATTAAAATCTCAATGCCCTTAATGATGAAAAATACAAAATATTTATACAGCTTTTTGAACTGGGCGCTATTTAGACATAGTTCGCTCATGGGAATAAAAAATAAGCAAAAACATTTCCTTCTAGATTCCGGGAATGTGAACAATAAAAACACTTCCTCCTTTGAATTAAACCAATATGTAGAACGGAAAGTTGTTATTTTTGTTTTTTTCATTCAACCCGTTTAACCTTGAGTAAATTTTTGGTTAGAAGTGCCTAATTAAAATCTCAATGCCCTTAATGATGAAAAATACAAAATATTTATACAGCTTTTTGAACTGGGCGCTACTTAGACATAGTTGGCTCATGTGAATAAAAAATAAGCAAACTCGTTTGCTTCAAGATTCCAGGAATTTGAACAATAAAAACACTTCCGTATTTGAATTAAAGCATTTCATAGAACGGAAAGTTTTTTTTTTATCACTCAACCCATTTAACCTTGAGTAAATTTTTAGTTAGAAGTGCCTAATTAAAATTTCAATGCCCTTAATGATGAAAAATACAAAATATTTATACAGCTTTTTGAACTGGGCGCTACTTAGACATAGTTGGCTCATGTGAATAAAAAATAAGCAAACTCGTTTGCTTCTAGATTCCAGGAATTTGAACAATAAAAATACTTCCGTATTTGAATTAAAGCATTTCATAGAACGGAAAGTTTTTTTTTTATCACTCAACCCATTTAACCTTGAGTAAATTTTTAGTTAGAAGTGCCTAATTAAAATTTCAATGCCCTTAATGATGAAAAATACAAAATATTTATACAGCTTTTTGAACTGGGCGCTACTTAGACATAGTTGGCTCATGTGAATAAAAAATAAGCAAACTCGTTTGCTTCTAGATTCCAGGAATTTGAACAACAAAAACACTTCCGTATTTGAATTAAAGCACTTCATAGAACGGAAAGTTTTTTTTTTATCACTCAACCCATTTAACCTTGAGTAAATTTTTAGTTAGAAGTGCCTAATTAAAATTTCAATGCCCTTAATGATGAAAAATACAAAATATTTATACAGCTTTTTGAACTGGGCGCTATTTAGACATAGTTGGCTCATGTGAATAAAAAATAAGCAAAAACATTTCCTTCTAGATTCCGGGAATGTGAACAATAAAAACACTTCCTCCTTTGAATTAAACCAATATGTAGAACGGAAAGTTGTTATTTTTTTTTTTCATTCAACCCATTTAACCCTGAGTAAATTTTTGGTTAGAAGTGCCTAATTAAAATCTCAATGCCCTTAATGATGAAAAATACAAAATATTTATACAGCTTTTTGATGAAAAATACATGTGAATAAAAAATAAGCAAACTCGTTTGCTTCTAGATTCCAGGAATTTGAACAATAAAAACACTTCCGTATTTGAATTAAAGCATTTCATAGAACGGAAAGTTTTTTTTTTTTATCACTCAACCCATTTAACCTTGAGTAAATTTTTAGTTAGAAGTGCCTAATTAAAATCTCAATGCCCTTAATGATGAAAAATACAAAATATTTATACAGCTTTTTGAACTGGGCGCTATTTAGACATAGTTGGCTCATGTGAATAAAAAATAAGCAAAAACATTTCCTTCTAGATTCCGGGAATGTGAACAATAAAAACACTTCCTCCTTTGAATTAAACCAATATGTAGAACGGAAAGTTGTTATTTTTTTTTTTTTTTCATTCAACCCATTTAACCTTCAGTAAATTTTTGGTTAGAAGTGCCTAATTAAAATCTCAATGCCCTTAATGATGAAAAATACAAAATATTTATACAGCTTTTTGATGAAAAATACAAAATATTTATACAGCTTTTGAACTGGGCGCTACTTAGACATAGTTTGCTCGTGTGAATAAGAAATAAGCAAACTCGTTTGCTTCTAGATTCCAGGAATTTGAACAATAAAAACACTTCCGTATTTGAATTAAAGCATTTCATAGAACGGAAAGTTTTTTTTTTATCACTCAACCCATTTAACCTTGAGTAAATTTTTAGTTAGAAGTGCCTAATTAAAATTTCAATGCCCTTAATGATGAAAAATACAAAATATTTATACAGCTTTTTGAACTGGGCGCTATTTAGACATAGTTGGCTCATGTGAATAAAAAATAAGCAAAAACATTTCCTTCTAGATTCCGGGAATGTGAACAATAAAAACACTTCCTCCTTTGAATTAAACCAATATGTAGAACGGAAAGTTGTTATTTTTTTTTTTCATTCAACCCATTTAACCTTGAGTAAATTTTTGGTTAGAAGTGCCTAATTAAAATCTCAATGCCCTTAATGATGAAAAATACAAAATATTTATACAGCTTTTTGAACTGGGCGCTACTTAGACATAGTTGGCTCATGTGAATAAAAAATAGGCAAACTCGTTTGCTTCTAGATTCCAGGAATTTGAACAATAAAAACACTTCCGTATTTGAATTAAAGCATTTCATAGAACGGAAAGTTTTTTTTATCACTCAACCCATTTAACCTTGAGTAAATTTTTAGTTAGAAGTGCCTAATTAAAATTTCAATGCCCTTAATGATGAAAAATACAAAATATTTATACAGCTTTTTGATGAAAAATACAAAATATTTATACAGCTTTTGAACTGGGCGCTACTTAGACATAGTTGGCTCGTGTGAATAAGAAATAAGCAAACTCGTTTGCTTCTAGATTCCAGGAATTTGAACAATAAAAACACTTCCGTATTTGAATTAAAGCATTTCATAGAACGGAAAGTTTTTTTTTTTATCACTCAACACATTTAACCTTGAGTAAATTTTTAGTTAGAAGTGCCTAATTTAAATCTCAATGCCCTTAATGATGAAAAATATAAAATATTTATACAGCTTTTTGAACTGGGCGCTATTTAGACATAGTTGGCTCGTGTGAATAAAAAATAAGCAAAAACATTTCCTTCTAGAGTCCGGGAATGTGAACAATAAAAACACTTCCTCCTTTGAATTAAACCAATATGTAGAACGGAAAGTTGTTATTTTTTTTTTTTTTTTTTGATTCAACCCATTTAACCTTGAGTAAATTGTTGGTTGGAAGTGCCTAATTAAAATCTCAATGCCCTTAATGATGAAAAATACAAAATATTTATACAGCTTTTTGAACTGGGCGCTACTTAGACATAGTTGGCTCGTGTGAATAAGAAATAAGCAAACACGTTTGCTTCTAGATTCCAGGAAATTGAACAATAAAAACACTTCCGTATTTGAATTAAAGCATTTCATAGAACGGAAAGTTTTTTTTTTTTTTTATCACTCAACCCATTTAACCTTGAGCAAATTTTTAGTTAGAAGTGCCTAATTAAAATCTCAATGCCCTTAATGATGAAAAATATAAAATATTTATACAGCTTTTTGAACTGGGCGCTACTTAGACATAGTTGGCTCGTGTGAATAAGAAATAAGCAAACACGTTTGCTTCTAGATTCCAGGAAATTGAACAATAAAAACACTTCCGTATTTGAATTAAAGCATTTCATAGAACGGAAAGTTTTTTTTTTTTTTTATCACTCAACCCATTTAGCCTTGATTAAATTTTTAGTTAGAAGTGCCTAATTAAAATCTCAATGCCCTTAATGATGAAAAATATAAAATATTTATACAGCTTTTTGAACTGGGCGCTACTTAGACATAGTTGGCTCGTGTGAATAAGAAATAAGCAAACACGTTTGCTTCTAGATTCCAGGAAATTGAACAATAAAAACACTTCTGTATTTGAATTAAAGCATTTCATAGAACGGAAAGTTTTTTTTTTTTTTATCACTCAACACATTTAACCTTGAGTAAATTTTTAGTTAGAAGTGCCTAATCAAAATCTCAATGCCCTTAATGATGAAAAATATAAAATATTTATACAGCTTTTTGAACTGGGCGCTACTTATACATAGTTGGCTCGTGTGAATAAGAAATAAGCAAACACGTTTGCTTCTAGATTCCAGGAAATTGAACAATAAAAACACTTCCGTATTTGAATTAAAGCATTTCATAGAACGGAAAGTTTTTTTTTTTTTTTATCACTCAACACATTTAACCTTGAGTAAATTTTTAGTTAGAAGTGCCTAATTAAAATCTCAATGCCCTTAATGATGAAAAATATAAAATATTTATACAGCTTTTTGAACTGGGCGCTTTTTAGACATAGTTGGCTCGTGTGAATAAAAAATAAGCAAAAACATTTCCTTCTAGATTCCGGGAATGTGAACAATAAAAACGCTTCCTTCTTTGAATTAAACCAATATGTAGAACGGAAAGTTGTTATTTTTTTTTTTTTTTTTTTGATTCAACCCATTTAACCTTGAGTAAATTGTTGGTTAGAAGTGCCTAATTAAAATCTCAATGCCCTTAATGATGAAAAATACAAAATATTTATACAGCTTTTTGAACTGGGCGCTACTTAGACATAGTTGGCTCGTGTGAATAAGAAATAAGCAAACACGTTTGCTTCTAGATTCTAGGAAATTGAACAATAAAAACACTTCCGTATTTGAATTAAAGCATTTCATAGAACGGAAAGTTTTTTTTTTTTTATCACTCAACCCATTTAACCTTGAGTAAATTTTTAGTTAGAAGTGCCTAATTAAAATCTCAATGCCCTTAATGATGAAAAATACAAAATATTTATACAGCTTTTTGAACTGGGCGCTATTTAGACATAGTTGGCTCATGTGAATAAAAAATAAGCAAACACATTTCCTTCTAGATTCCGGGAATGTGAACAATAAAAACACTTCCTCCTTTGAATTAAACCAATATGTAGAACGGAAAGTTGTTATTTTTTTTTTCATTCAACCCATTTAACCTTGAGTAAATTTTTGGTTAGAAGTGCCTAATTAAAATCTCAGTGCCCTTAATGATGAAAAATACAAAATATTTATACAGCTTTTTGAACTGGGCGCTACTTAGACATAGCTGGCTCGTGTGAATAAGAAATAAGCAAACTCGTTTGCTTCTAGATTCCAGGAATTTGAACAATAAGAACACATCCGTATTTGAATTAAAGCATTTCATAGAACGGAAAGTTTTTATTTTTCTATCACTCAACCCATTTGACCTTGAGTAAATTTTTAGTTAGAAGTGCCTAATTAAAATCTCAATGCCCTTAATGATGAAAAATACAAAATATTTATACAGCTTTTTGAACTGGGCGCTATTTAGACATAGTTGGCTCGTGTGAATAAAAAATAAGCAAAAACATTTCCTTCTAGATTCCGGGAATGTGAACAATAAAAACACTTCCTCCTTTGAATTAAACCAATATGCAGAACGGAAAGTTGTTATTTTTTGTTTTTTTTTATTCAACCCATTTAACCTTGAGTAAATTTTTAGATAGAAGTGCCTAATTAAAATCTCAATGCCCTTAATGATGAAAAATACAAAATATTTATACAGCTTTTTGAACTGGGCGCTATTTAGACATAGTTGGCTCGTGTGAATAAGAAATAAGCAAACACGTTTGCTTCTAGATTCCAGGAAAGTGAACAATAAAATCACTTCCGTATTTGAATTACAGCATTTCATAGAACGGAAAGTTTTTTTTTATCACTCAACCCATTTAACCTTGAGTAAATTTTAGTTAGAAGTGCCTAATTAAAATCTCAAAGCCCTTAATGATGAAAAATACAAAATATTTATACAGCTTTTTGAACTGGGCGCTATTTAGACATAGTTGGCTCGTATGAATAAGAAATAAGCAAACACGTTTGCTTCTAGATTCCAGGAAATTGAACAATAAAAACACTTCCGTATTTGAATTAAAGCATTTCATAGAACGGAACGTTTTTTTTTTTTTTATCACTCAACCCATTTAACCTTGAGTAAATTTTTAGTTAGAAGTGCCTAATTAAAATCTCAATGCCCTTAATGATGAAAAATACAAAATATTTATACAGCGTTTTGAACTGGGCGCTATTTAGACATAGTTGGCTCGTGTGAATAAGAAATAAGCAAAAACATTTCCTTCGAGATTCCGGGAATGTGAACAATAAAAACACTTCCTCCTTTGAATTAAACCAATATGTAGAACGGAAAGTTGTTATTTTTTTTTTTTTTTCATTCAACCCATTTAACCTTGAGAAAATTTTTGGTTAGAAGTGCCTAATTAAAATCTCAATGCCCTTAATGATGAAAAATACAAAATATTTATACAGCTTTTTGAACTGGGCGCTACTTAGACATAGTTGGCTCGTGTGAATAAGAAATAAGCAAACTCGTTTGCTTCTAGATTCCAGGAATTTGAACAATAAGAACACTTCCGTATTTGAATTAAAGCATTCCATAGAACGAAAAAGTTTTTATTTTTTTATCACTCAACCCATTTGACCTTGAGTAGATTTTTAGTTAGAAGTGCCTAATTAAAATCTCAATGCCCTTAATGATGAAAAATACAAAATATTTATACAGCATTTTAAAATGGGCGCTATATAGACATAGTTGGCTCGTGTGAATAAAAAATAAGCAAACACGTTTGCTTCTAGATTCCAGGAAATTTAACAATAAGAACACTTCCGTATTTGAATTAAAGCATTTCATAGAATGGAAAGTTTTTTTTTTTTATCGCTCAACCCATTTAACCTAGAGTAAATTTTTAGTTAGAAGTGCCTAATTAAAATCTCAAAGCCCTTAGTGATGAAAAATACAAAATATTTATACAACTTTTTAAAATGGACGCTATATAGAAATAAGCAAAACCATTTCCTTCTAGATTCCGGGAATGTGAACAATAAAAACACTTCCTCATTTGAATTAAACCAATATGTAGAACGGGTAGTTGTTATTTTTTCATTCAACCCATTTAACCTTGAGTAAATTTTTGGTTAGAAGTGCCTAATTAAAATCTCAATGCCCTTAATGATGAAAAATACAAAATATTTATACAACTTTTTAAAATGGACGCTATATAGACATAGTTGGCTCGTGTGAATAGAAAATAAGCAAAACCATTTCCTTCTAGATTCCGGGAATGTGAACAATAAATACACTTCCTCATTTGAATTAAACCAATATGTAGAACGGGTAGTTGTTATTTTTTCATTCAACCCATTTAACCTTGAGTAAATTTTTGGTTAGAAGTGCCTAATTAAAATCTCAATGCCCTTAATGATGAAAAATACAAAATATTTATACAGCTTTTTGAACTGGGCGCTACTTAGACATAATTGGCTCGTGTGAATAAGAAATAAGCAAACTCGTTTGCTTCTAGATTCCAGGAATTTGAACAATAAGAACACTTCCGTATTTGAATTAAAGCATTTCATAGAACGGAAAGTTTTTATTTTTTTATCACTCAACCCATTTGACCTTGAGTAAATTTTTAGTTAGAAGTGCCTAATTAAAATCTCAATGCCCTTAATGATGAAAAATACAAAATATTTATACAGCATTTTAAAATGGGCGCTATATAGACATAGTTGGCTCGTGTGAATAAAAAATAAGCAAACACGTTTGCTTCTAGATTCCAGGAAATTGAACAATAAAAACACTTTCGTATTTGAATTAAAGCATTTCATAGAATGGAAATTTTTTTTTTTTATCACTCAACCCATTTAACCTTGAGTAAATTTTTAGTTAGAAGTGCCTAATTAAAATCTCAAAGCCCTTAATGATGAAAAATACAAAATATTTATACAACTTTTTAAAATGGACGCTATATAGACATAGTTGGCTCGTGTGAATAAAAAATAAGCAAAACCATTTCCTTCTAGATTCCGGGAATGTGAACAATAAATACACTTCCTCATTTGAATTAAACCAATATGTAGAACGGGTAGTTGTTATTTTTTCATTCAACCCATTTAATCTTGAATAAATTTTTGGTTAGAAGTGCCTAATTAAAATCTCAATGCCCTTAATGATGAAAAATACAAAATATTTATACAACTTTTTAAAATGGACGCTATATAGACATAGTTGGCTCGTGTGAATAAAAAGTAAGCAAAACCATTTCCTTCTAGATTCCGGGAATGTGAACAATAAATACACTTCCTCATTTGAATTAAACCAATATGTAGAACGGGTAGTTGTTATTTTTTCATTCAACCCATTTAACCTTTAGTAAATTTTTGGTTAGAAGTGCCTAATTAAAATCTCAATGCCCTTAATGATGAAAAATACAAAATATTTATACAGCTTTTTGAACTGGGCGCTACTTAGACATAGTTGGCTCGTGTGAATAAGAAATAAGCAAACTCGTTTGCTTCTAGATTCCAGAAATTTGAACAAAAAAACACTTCCGTATTTGAATTAAAGTATTTCATAGAACGGAAAGTTTTTTTTTTTTATCACTCAACACATTTAACCTTGAGTAAATTTTTAGTTAGAAGTGCCTAATTAAAATCTCAATGCCATTAATGATGAAAAATATAAAATATTTATACAGCTTTTTGAACTGGGCGCTATTTAGACATAGTTGGCTCGTGTGAATAAGAAATAAGCAAACACGTTTGCTTCTAGATTTGTCTAAGCTTTGGGCAATTGAGGGCGAGCAGTTTAATAAGAGTTATAAATGAGTAATTTTATGTGCTTGTAAACGTATGAGTCGTGGCACAGTGGCTGACGTACCCGACCAAACGCCCGGGGTTGCGTGTTCAACTCCCACCAAGCATTCCCTTTTTTTTAATTTATAAATTATTATTATTAATGGACTGTATTGAGTTTATGGGGTTTTTGATTTAATGTATTCCATTTATTGAGTTGGGTAGTTTTAGTGTTATTGGTGTATTTAAGTCATGGGAGGATGCATAGCATCAGTACACCTTTTATTTATTTAATTTGGGGGCGAGCACTGGTGGCTCTGAGGCTTCGCTCTACTGAGCCACCTCATCCTCTATTTGAAGAACCCTTTAAAATGTGATATGGAGGCGAGCACGGGACGGCTCTGAGGTATTGGCACCCCATTTTCTACAAGAAAAACCTCTATTTATTTAATTTGGGGCGAGCGTTGGGCACTCTGAGGTTTCGCTCTAATGAGCCACCTCATCTTCTATTTGAAGAACCCCTTCAAAGTGTGATATGGAGGCGAGCACTGGGCTCTGATGTATTAGCACACCATCCGAAGAACCTCGGCTTTAATTAAAAAACTCAAACTATGTCTTTAGAATATTTCACTAACCAGTTGAGAATTACAAGCACACTCAATGGCTACTGAAACAAACGAACGAAAAATGTTCATAGTTTAAGTCGCTTAAACATACTCCCTCATTAGACGGCTTAGTCGTCTAATGAAACTTCCATACGAGCCAGTGATCCGGCTCGAAGGACCATGTCTAAGCTTTGGGCAATTGAGGGCGAGCAGTTTAATAAGAGTTATAAATGAGTAATTGTATGTGCTTGTAAGCGTATGAGTCGTGGCACAGTGGCTGACGTACCCGACCAAACGCCCGGGGTTGCGGGTTCAACTCCCACCAAGCATTCCCTTTTTTTTAATTTATAAATTATTATTATTAATGGACTGTATTGAGTTTATGGGGTTTTTGATTTAATGTATTCCATTTATTGAGTTGGGTAGTTTTAGTGTTATTGGTGTATTTAAGTCATGGGAGGATGCATAGCATCAGTACACCTTTATTTATTTATTTGTGTTTATTTTAAGGGATTCAGCTTATTAAGTTGGGTAGTTTTAGTGTTATTGGTGTGTTTAAGTCATGGGAGGATGCATAGCATCAGTACACCTTTTATTTATTTAATTTGGGGGCGAGCACTGGGGGCTCTGAGGCTTCGCTCTACTGAGCCACCTCATCCTCTATTTGAAGAACCCTTTAAAATGTGATATGGAGGCGAGCACGGGACGGCTCTGAGGTATTGGCACCCCATTTTCTACAAGAAAAACCTCTATTTATTTAATTTGGGGCACTCTGAGGTTTCGCTCTAATGAGCCACCTCATCTTCTATTTGAAGAACCCCTTCAAAGTGTGATATGGAGGCGAGCACTGGGCTCTGATGTGTTAGCACACCATCCGAAGAACCTCGGTTTTAATTAAAAAACTCAAACTATGTCTTTAGAATATTTCACTAACCAGTTGAGAATTACAAGCACACTCAATGGCTACTGAAACAAACGAACGAAAAATGTTCATAGTTTAAGTCGCTTAAACAAGATTCCAGGAAATTGAACAATAAAAACACTTCCGTATTTGAATTAAAGCATTTCATAGAACGGAAAGTTTTTATTTTTTTATCACTCAACCCATTTGACCTTGAGTAAATTTTTAGTTAGAAGTGCCTAATTAAAATCTCAATGCCCTTAATGATGAAAAATACAAAATATTTATACAGCTTTTTGAACTGGACGCTATTTAGACATAGTTGGCTCGTGTGAATAAGAAATAAGCAAACTCGTTTGCTTCTAGATTCCAGGAATTTGAACAATAAGAACACTTCCGTATTTGAATTAAAGCATTTCATAGAACGGAAAGTTTTTATTTTTTTATCACTCAACCCATTTGACCTTGAGTAAATTTTTAGTTAGAAGTGCCTAATTAAAATCTCAATGCCCTTAATGATGAAAAATACAAAATATTTATACAGCTTTTTGAACTGGACGCTATTTAGACATAGTTGGCTCATGTGAATAAAAAATAAGCAAAAACATTTCCTTCTAGATTCCGAGAATGTGAACAATAAAAAAACTTCCTCCTTTGAATTAAACCAATATGTAGAACGGAAAGTTGTTATTTTTTTTTTTTTATTCAACCCATTTAACCTTGAGTAAATTTTTGGTTAGAAGTGCCTAATTAAAATCTCAATGCCCTTAATGATGAAAAATACAAAATATTTATACAGCTTTTTGAACTGGACGCTATTTAGACATAGTTGGCTCGTGTGAATAAGAAATAAGCAAACTCGTTTGCTTCTAGATTCCAGGAATTTGAACAATAAGAACACTTCGGTATTTGAATTAAAGCATTTCATAGAACGGAAAGTTTTTATTTTTGTATCACTCAACCCATTTGACCTTGAGTAAATTTTTAGTTAGAAGTGCCTAATTAAAATCTCAATGCCCTTAATGATGAAAAATACAAAATATTTATACAGCTTTTTGAACTGGGCGCTATTTAGACATAGTTAGCTCGTGTGAATAAAAAATAAGCAAAAACATTTCCTTCTAAATTCCGGGAATGTGAACAATAAAAACACTTCCTCCTTTGAATTAAACCAATATGCAGAACGGAAAGTTGTTATTTTTTGTTTTTTTTATTCAACCCATTTAACCTTGAGTAAATTTTTAGTTAGAAGTGCCTAATTAAAATCTCAATGCCCTTAATGATGAAAAATACAAAATATTTATACAGCTTTTTGAACTGGGCGCTATTTAGACATAGTTGGCTCGTGTGAATAAGAAATAAGCAAACACGTTTGCTTCTAGATTCCAGGAAATTGAACAATAAAAACACTTCCTCATTTGAATTAAACCAATATATAAAACGGAAAGTTGTTATTTTTATTTTTTTTTTTTTCATTCAACCCATTTAACCTTGAGTAAATTTTTGGTTAGAAGTGGCTAATTAAAATCTCAATGCCCTTAATGATGAAAAATACAAAATATTTATACAGCTTTTTGAACTGGGCGCTATTTAGACATAGTTGGCTCGTGTGAATAAGAAATAAGCAAACACGTTTGCTTCTAGATTCCAGGAAATTGAACAATAAAAACACTTCCGTATTTGAATTAAAGCATTTCATAGAACGGAAAGTTTTTTTTTTTTTATCACTCAACACATTTAACCTTGAGTAAATTTTTAGTTAGAAGTGCCTAATTAAAATCTCAATGCCCTTAATGATGAAAAATATAAAATATTTATACAGCTTTTTGAACTGGGCGCTATTTAGACATAGTTGGCTCGTGTGAATAAAAAATAAGCAAAAACATTTCCTTCTAGATTCCGGGAATGTGAACAATAAAAACACTTCCTCCTTTGAATTAAACCAATATGTAGAACGGAAAGTTGTTATTTTTTTTTTTCATTCAACCTATTTAACCTTGAGTAAATTTTTGGTTAGAAGTGCCTAATTAAAATCTCAATGCCCTTAATGATGAAAAATACAAAATATTTATACAGCTTTTTGAACTGGGCGCTATTGAGACATAGTTGGCTCATGTGAATAAAAAATAAGCAAAAACATTTCCTTCTAGATTCCGGGAATGTGAACAATAAAAACACTTCCTCCTTTGAATTAAACCAATATGTAGAACGGAAAGTTGTTATTTTTTTTTTTCATTCAACCCATTTAACCTTGAGTAAATTTTTGGTTAGAAGTGCCTAATTAAAATCTCAATGCCCTTAATGATGAAAAATACAAAATATTTATACAGCTTTTTGAACTGGGCGCTATTTAGACATAGTTGGCTCGTGTGAATAAAAAATAAGCAAAAACATTTCCTTCTAGATTCCAGGAATGTGAACAATAAAAACACTTCCTCCTTTGAATTAAACCAATATGTAGAACGGAAAATTGTTATTTTTTTTTTCATTCAACCCATTTAACCTTGAGTAAATTTTTGGTTAGAAGTGTCTAATTAAAATCTCAATGCCCTTAATGATGAAAAATACAAAATATTTATACAGCTTTTTGAACTGGGCGCTATTTAGACATAGTTGGCTCGTGTGAATAAAAAATAAGCAAAAACATTTCCTTCTAGATTCCGGGAATGTGAACAATAAAAACACTTCCTCCTTTGAATTACACCAATATGTAGAACGGAAAGTTGTTATTTTTTTTTTCATTCAACCCATTTAACCTTGAGTAAATTTTTGGTTAGAAGTGCCTAATTAAAATCTCAATGCCCTTAATGATGAAAAATACAAAATATTTATACAGCTTTTTGAACTGGGCGCTATTTAGACATAGTTGGCTCGTGTGAATAAGAAATAAGCAAACACGTTTGCTTCTAGATTCCAGGAAATTGAACAATAAAAACACTTCCGTATTTGAATTAAAGAGTTTCATAGAACGGAAAGTTTTTATTTTTTTATCACTCAACCCATTTAACCTTGAGTAAATTTTTAGTTAGAAGTGCCTAATTAAAATCTCAGTGCCCTTGATGATGAAAAATACAAAATATTTATACAGCTTTTTGAACTGGGCGCTATTTAGACATAGTTGGCTCATGTGAATAAAAAATAAGCAAAAACATTTCCTTCTAGATTCCGGGAATGTGAACAATAAAAACACTTCCTCCTTTGAATTAAACCAATATGCAGAACGGAAAGTTGTTATTTTTTGTTTTTTTATTCAACCCATTTAATCTTGAGTAAATTTTTAGTTAGAAGTGCCTAATTAAAATCTCAGTGCCATTGATGATGAAAAATACAAAATATTTATACAGCTTTTTGAACTGGGCGCTATTTAGACATAGTTGGCTCATGTGAATAAAAAATAAGCAAAAACATTTCCTTCTAGATTCCGGGAATGTGAACAATAAAAACACTTCCTCCTTTGAATTAAACCAATATGCAGAACGGAAAGTTGTTATTTTTTGTTTTTTTTATTCAACCCATTTAACCTTGAGTAAATTTTTAGTTAGAAGTGCCTAATTAAAATCTCAATGCCCTTAATGATGAAAAATACAAAATATTTATACAGCTTTTTGAACTGGGCGCTATTTAGACATAGCTGGCTCGTGTGAATAAGAAATAAGCAAACACGTTTGCTTCTAGATTCCAGGAAATTGAACGATAAAAACACTTCCGTATTTGAATTAAAGCATTTCATTTAACGGAAAGTTTTTTTTTTTTTTTTTATCACTCAACCCATTTAACCTTGAGTAAATTTTTAGTTAGAAGTGCCTAATTAAAATCTCAATGCCCTTAATGATGAAAAATACAAAATATTTATACAGCTTTTTGAACTGGGCGATATTTAGACATAGTTGGCTCGTGTGAATAAAAAATAAGCAAAAACATTTCCTTCTAGATTCCGGGAATGTGAACAATAAAAACACTTTCTCCTTTGAATTAAACCAATATGCAGAACGGAAAGTTGTTATATTTTGTTTTTTTTATTCAACCCATTTAACCTTGAGTAAATTTTTAGTTAGAAGTGCCTAATTAAAATCTCAATGCCCTTAATGATGAAAAATACAAAATATTTATACAGCTTTTTGAACTGGGCGCTATTTAGACATAGTTGGCTCGTGTGAATAAGAAATAAGCAAACTCGTTTGTTTCTAGATTCCATGAATTTGAACAATAAAAACACTTCCGTATTTGAATTAAAGCATTTCATAGAACGGAATTTTTTTTTTTTTTTTATCACTCAACCCATTTAACCTTGAGTAAATTTTTAGTTAGAAGTGCCTAATTAAAATCTCAATGCCCTTAATGATGAAAAATACAAAATATTTATACAACTTTTTAAAATGGACGCTATTTAGACATAGTTGGCTCGTGTGAATAAAAAATAAGCAAACACGTTTGCTTCTAGATTCCAGGAAATTGAACAATAAAAACACTTCCGTATTTGAATTAAAGCATTTCATAGAACGGAAAGTTTTTATTTTTTTATCACTCAACCCATTTAACCTTGAGTAAATTTTTAGTTAGAAGTGCCTAATTAAAATCTCAATGCCCTTAATGATGAAAAATATAAAATATTTATACAGCTTTTTGAACTGGGCGCTTTTTAGACATAGTTGGCTCGTGTGAATAAGAAATAAGCAAAAACATTTCCTTCTAGATTCCGGGAATGTGAACAATAAAAACACTTCCATATTTGAGTTAAAGCATTTCATAGACCGGAAAGTTTTTTTTTTTTATCACTCAACACATTTAACCTTGAGTAAATTTTTAGTTAGAAGTGCCTAATTAAAATCTCAATGCCCTTAATGATGAAAAATATAAAATATTTATACAGCTTTTTGAACTGGGCGCTATTTAGACATATTTGGCTCGTGTGAATAAAAAATAAGCAAAAACATTTCCTTCTAGATTCCGTGAATGTAAACAATAAATACACTTCCTCATTTGAATTAAACCAATATGTAGAACGGGTAGTTGTTATTTTTTCATTCAACCCATTTAACCTTGAGTAAATGTTTGGTTAGAAGTGCCTAATTAAAATCTCAATGCCCTTAATGATGAAAAATACAAAATATTTATACAGCTTTTTGAACTGGGCGCTACTTAGACATAGTTGGCTCGTGTGAATAAGAAATAAGCAAACTCGTTTGCTTCTAGATTCCAGGAATTTGAACAATAAAAACACTTCCATATTTGAGTTAAAGCATTTCATAGACCGGAAAGTTTTTTTTTTTATCACTCAACACATTTAACCTTGAGTAAATTTTTAGTTAGAAGTGCCTAATTAAAATCTCAATGCCCTTAATGATGAAAAATATAAAATATTTATACAGCTTTTTGAACTGGGCGCTATTTAGACATATTTGGCTCGTGTGAATAAAAAATAAGCAAAAACATTTCCTTCTAGATTCCGGGAATGTGAACAATAAAAACACTTCCTCCTTTGAATTAAACCAATATGCAGAACGGAAAGTTGTTATATTTTGTTTTTTTTATTCAACCCATTTAACCTTGAGTAAATTTTTAGTTAGAAGTGCCTAATTAAAATCTCAATGCCCTTAATGATGAAAAATACAAAATATTTATACAGCTTTTTGAACTGGGCGCTATTTAGACATAGTTGGCTCGTGTGAATAAGAAATAAGCAAACACGTTTGCTTCTAGATTCCAGGAAATTGAACAATAAAAACACTTCCGTATTTGAATTAAAGCATTTCATAGAACGGAAAGTTTTTTTTTTTTATCACTCAACCCATTTAACCTTGAGTAAATTTTTAGTTAGAAGTGCCTAATTAAAATCTCAATGCCCTTAATGATGAAAAATACAAAATATTTATACAGCTTTTTGAACTGGGCGCTTTTTAGACATAGTTGGCTCGTGTGAATAAGAAATAAGCGAACACGTTTGCTTCTAGATGCCAGGAAATTTAACAATAAAAACACTTCCGTATTTGAATTAAAGCATTTCATAGAACGGAAAGTTTTTTTTTTTTTATCACTCAACCCATTTAACCTTTAGTAAATTTTTAGTTAGAAGTGCCTAATTAAAATCTCAATGCCCTTAATGATGAAAAATACAAAATATTTATACAGCTTTTTTAACTGGGCGCTATTTAGACATAGTTGGCTCGTGTGAATAAGAAATAAGCGAACACGTTTGCTTCTAGATTCCAGGAAATTGAACAATAAAAACACTTCCGTATTTGAATTAAAGCATTTCATAGAACGGAAAGTTTTTTTTTTTATCACTCAACCCATTTACCCTTCAGTAAATTTTTAGTTAGAAGTGCCTAATTAAAATCTCAATGCCCTTAATGATGAAAAATACAAAATATTTATACAGCTTTTTGAACTGGGCGCTATTTAGACATAGTTGGCTCGTGTGAATAAGAAATAAGCAAATACGTTTGCTTCTAGATTCCAGGAAATTGATCAATAAAAACACTTCCGTATTTGAATTAAAGCATTTCATAGAAAGGAACGTTTTTTTTTTTTATCACTCAACCCATTTAACCTTGAGTAAATTTTTAGTTAGAAGTGCCTAATTAAAATCTCAATGCCCTTAATGATGAAAAATACAAAATATTTATACAGCTTTTTGAACTGGGCGCTATTTAGACATAGTTGGCTCGTGTGAATAAGAAATAAGCGAACACGTTTGCTTCTAGATTCCAGGAAATTGAACAATAAAAACACTTCCGTATTTGAATTAAAGCATTTCATAGAACGGAACGTTTTTTTTTTTTTTATCACTCAACCCATTTAACCTTGAGTAAATTTTTAGTTAGAAGTGCCTAATTAAAATCTCAATGCCCTTAGTGATGAAAAATGCAAAATATTTATACAGCTTTTTGAACTGGGCGCTATTTAGACATAGTTGGCTCGTGTGGATAAAAAATAAGCAAACACGTTTGCTTCTAGATTCCAGGAAATTGAACAATAAAAACACTTCCGTATTTGAATTAAAGCATTTCATAGAACGGAAAGTTTTTTTTTTTATCACTCAACCCATTTACCCTTCAGTAAATTTTTAGTTAGAAGTGCCTAATTAAAATCTTAATGCCCTTAATGATGAAAAATACAAAATATTTATACAGCTTTTTGAACTGGGCGCTATTTAGACATAGTTGGCTCGTGTGAATAAGAAATAAGCAAACACGTTTGCTTCTAGATTTCAGGAAATTGATCAATAAAAACACTTCCGTATTTGAATTAAAGCATTTCATAGAACGGAACGTTTTTTTTTTTTTATCACTCAACCCATTTAACCTTGAGTAAATTTTTAGTTAGAATTGCCTAATTAAAATCTCAATGCCCTTAATGATGAAAAATACAAAATATTTATACAGCTTTTTGAACTGGGCGCTATTTAGACATAGTTGGCTCATGTGAATAAGAAATAAGCAAACACGTTTGCTTCTAGATTCCAGGAAATTGAACAATAAAAACACTTCCGTATTTGAATTAAAGCATTTCATAGAACGGAAAGTTTTTTTTTTTATCACTCAACCCATTTAACCTTGAGTAAATTTTTAGTTAGAAGTGCCTAATTAAAATCTCAATGCCCTTAATGATGAAAAATACAAAATATTTATACAGCTTTTTTGAACTGGGCGCTATTTAGACATAGTTGGCTCGTGTGAATAAGAAATAAGCGAACACGTTTGCTTCTAGATTCCAGGAAATTGAACAATAAAAACACTTCCGTATTTGAATTAAAGCATTTCATAGAACGGAACGTTTTTTTTTTTTATCACTCAACCCATTTAACCTTGAGTAAATTTTTAGTTAGAAGTGCCTAATTAAAATCTCAATGCCCTTAATGATGAAAAATGCAAAATATTTATACAGCTTTTTGAACTGGGCGCTATTTAGACATAGTTGGCTCGTGTGAATAAGAAATAAGCAAACTCGTTTGTTTCTAAAACCCAGGAAATTGAACAATAAAAACACTTCCGTATTTGAATTAAAGCATTTCATAGAACGGAAAGTTTTTAATTTTTTAACACTCAACCCATTTAACCTTGAGTAAATTTTTAGTTAGAAGTGCCTAATTAAAATCTCAATGCCCTTAATGATGAAAAATGCAAAATATTTATACAGCTTTTTGAACTGGGCGCTATTTAGACATAGTCGGCTCGTGTGAATAAAAAATAAGCAAACACGTTTGCTTCTAGATTCCAGGAAATTGAACAATAAAAACACTTCCGTATTTGAATTAAAGCATTTCATAGAATGGAAAGTTTTTTTTTTTTATCACTCAACCCATTTAACTTGAGTAAATTTTTAGTTAGAAGTGCCTAATTAAAATCTCAAAGCCCTTAATGATGAAAAATACAAAATATTTATACAACTTTTTAAAATGGACGCTATATAGACAAAGTTGGCTCGTGTGAATAAAAAATAAGCAAAACCATTTCCTTCTAGATTCCGGGAATGTGAACAATAAATACACTTCCTCATTTGAATTAAACCAATATGTAGAACGGGTAGTTGTTATTTTTTCATTCAATCCATTTAACCTTAAGTAAATTTTTGGTTAGAAGTGCCTAATTAAAATCTCAATGCCCTTAATGATGAAAAATACAAAATATTTATACAGCTTTTTGTACTGGGCGCTATATAGACATAGTTGGCTCGTGTGAATAAAAAATAAGCAAACACGTTTGCTTCTAGATTCCAGGAAATTGAACAATAAAAACACTTCCGTATTTGAATTAAAGAGTTTCATAGAACGGAAATTTTTATTTTTTTATCACTCAACCCATTTAACCTTGAGTAAATTTTTAGTTAGAAGTGCCTAATTAAAATCTCAGTGCCCTTGATGATGAAAAATACAAAATATTTATACAGCTTTTTGAACTGGGCGCTATTTAGACATAGTTGGCTCGTATGAATAAGAAATAAGCAAACACGTTTGCTTCTAGATTCCAGGAAATTGAACAATAAAAACACTTCCGTATTTGAATTAAAGAGTTTCATAGAACGGAAAGTTTTTATTTTCTTGTCACTCAACCCATTTAACCTTGAGTAAATTTTTAGTTAGAAGTGCCTAATTAAAATCTCAGTGCCCTTGATGATGAAAAATACAAAATATTTATACAGCTTTTTGAACTGGGCGCTATATAGACATAGTTGGCTCGTGTGAATAAAAAATAAGCAAACACGTTTGCTTCTAGATTCCAGGAAATTGAACAATAAAAACACTTCCGTATTTGAATTAAAGCATTTCATAGAACGGAAAGTTTTTATTTTTTTATCACTCAACCCATTTAACCTTGAGTAAATTTTTAGTTAGAAGTGCCTAATTAAAATCTCAAAGCCCTTAATGATGAAAAATACAAAATATTTATACAACTTTTTAAAATGGACGCTATATAGACATAGTTGGCTCGTGTGAATAAAAAATAAGCAAACACGTTTGCTTCTAGATTCCAGGAAATTGAACAATAAAAACACTTCCGTATTTGAATTAAAGCATTTCATAGAACGGAAAGTTTTTATTTTTTTATCACTCAACCCATTTAACCTTGAGTAAATTTTTAGTTAGAAGTGCCTAATTAAAATCTCAATGCCCTTAATGAAGAAAAATACAAAATATTTATACAACTTTTAAAATGGACGCTATTTAGACATAGTTGGCTCGTGTGAATAAAAAATAAGCAAACACGTTTGCTTCTAGATTCCAGGAAATAGAACAATAAAAACACTTCCGTATTTGAACTAAAGCATTTCATAGAACGGAAAGTTTTTTTTTTATCACTCAACCCATTTAACCTTGAGTAAATTTTTAGTTAGAAGTGCCTAATTAAAATCTCAAAGCCCTTAATGAAAAAATACAAAATATTTATACAACTTTTTAAAATGGACGCTATATAGACATAGTTGGCTCATGTGGATAAAAAATAAGCAAACACGTTTGCTTCTAGATTCCAGGAAATTGAACAATAAAAACACTTCCGTATTTGAATTAAAGAGTTTCATAGAACGGAAAGTTTTTATTTTTTTATCACTCAACCCATTTAACCTTGAGTAAATTTTTAGTTAGAAGTGCCTAATTAAAATCTCAAAGCCCTTAATGATGAAAAATACAAAATATTTATACAACTTTTTAAAATGGACGCTATATAGACATAGTTGGCTCGTGTGAATAAAAAATAAGCAAACACGTTTGCTTCTAGATTCCAGGAAATTGAACAATAAAAACACCTCCGTATTTGAATTAAAGAGTTTCATAGAACGGAAAGTTTTTATTTTTTTATCACTCAACCCATTTAACCTTGAGTAAATTTTTAGTTAGAAGTGCCTAATTAAAATCTCAAAGCCCCTAATGATGAAAAATACAAAATATTTATACAACTTTTTAAAATGGACGCTATATGGACATAGTTGGCTCGTGTGAATAAAAAATAAGCAAACACGTTTGCTTCTATATTCCAGGAAATTGAACAATAAAAACACTTACGTATTTGAATTAAAGAGTTTCATAGAACGGAAAGTTTTTATTTTTTTATCACTCAACCCATTTAACCTTGAGTAAATTTTTAGTTAGAAGTGCCTAATCAAAATCTCTATGCCCTTAATGAAGAAAAATACAAAATATTTATACAACTTTTAAAATGGACGCTATTTAGACATAGTTGGCTCGTGTGAATAAAAAATAAGCAAACACGTTTGCTTCTAGATCCCAGGAAATTGAAAAATAAAAACACTTCCGTATTTGAATTAAAGCATTTCATAGACCGGAAAGTTGTTTTTTTTTTTTCATTCAACCGATTTAACCTTGAGTAAATTTTTAGTTAGAAGAGCCTAATTAAAATCTCAATGCCCTTAATGATGAAAAATATAAAATATTTATACAGCTTTTTGAACTGGGCGCTATATAGACATAGTTGGCTCATGTGGATAAAAAATAAGCAAACACGTTTGCTTCTAGATTCCAGGAAATTGGACAATAAAAACACCTCCGTATTTGAATTAAAGAGTTTCATAGAACGGAAAGTTTTTATTTTTTTATCACTCAACCCATTTAACCTTGAGTAAATTTTTAGTTATAAGTGCCTAATTAAAATCTCAAAGCCCCTAATGATGAAAAATACAAAATATTTATACAACTTTTTAAAATGGACGCTATATAGACATAGTTGGCTCGTGTGAATAAAAAAAGGAAACACGTTTGCTTCTAGATTCCAGGAAATTGAACAATAAAAACACTTCCGTATTTGAATTAAAGCATTTCATAGAATGGAAAGTTTTTTTTTTATCACTCAACCCATTTAACCTTGAGTAAATTTTTAGTTAGAAGTACCTAGTTAAAATCTCAAAGCCCTTAATGATGAAAAATACAAAATATTTATACAACTTTTTTAAATGGACGCTATATAGACATAGTTGGCTCGTTTGAATAAAAAATAAGCAAACACGTTTGCTTCTAGATTCCAGGAAATTGAACAATAAAAACACTTCCGTATTTGAATTAAAGCATTTCATAGAATGGAAAGTTTTTTTTTTTTATCACTCAACCCATTTAACCTTGAGTAAATTTTTAGTTAGAAGTACCTAATTAAAATCTCAAAGCCCTTAATGATGAAAAATACAAAATATTTATACAACTTTTTAAAATGGACGCTATATAGACATAGTTGGCTCGTGTGAATAAAAAATAAGCAAACACGTTTGCTTCTAGATTCCAGGAAATTGAACAATAAAAACACTTCCGTAATTGAATTAAAGCATTTCATAGAATGGAAAGTTTTTTTTTTATCACTCAACCCATTTAACCTTGAGTAAATTTTTAGTTAGAAGTACCTAATTAAAATCTCAAAGCCCTTAATGATGAAAAATACAAAATATTTATACAACTTTTTAAAATGGACGCTATATAGACATAGTTGGCTCGTGTGAATAAAAAATAAGCACACACGTTTGCTTCTAGATTCCAGGAAATTGAACAATAAAAACACTTCCGTATTTGAATTAAAGCATTTCATAGAATGGAAAGTTTTTTTTTTTATCACTCAACCCATTTAACCTTGAGTAAATTTTTAGTTAGAAGTACCTAATTAAAATCTCAAAGCCCTTAATGATGAAAAATACAAAATATTTGTACAACTTTTTAAAATGGACGCTATATAGACATAGTTGGCTCGTGTGAATAAAAAATAAGCAAACACGTTTGCTTCTAGATTCCAGGAAATTGAACAATAAAAACACTTCCGTATTTGAATTAAAGCATTTCATAGAATGGAAAGTTTTTTTTTTATCACTCAACCCATTTAACCTTGAGTAAATTTTTAGTTAGAAGTACCTAATTAAAATCTCAAAGCCCTTAATGATGAAAAATACAAAATATTTATACAACTTTTTAAAATGGACGCTATATAGACATAGTTGGCTCGTGTGAATAAAAAATAAGCAAACACGTTTGCTTCTAGATTCCAGGAAATTGAACAATAAAAACACTTCCGTATTTGAATTAAAGCATTTCATAGAATGGAAAGTTTTTTTTTTATCACTCAACCCATTTAACCTTGAGTAAATTTTTAGTTAGAAGTACCTAATTAAAATCTCAAAGCCCTTAATGATGAAAAATACAAAATATTTGTACAACTTTTTAAAATGGACGCTATATAGACATAGTTGGCTCGTGTGAATAAAAAATAAGCAAACACGTTTGCTTCTAGATTCCAGGAAATTGAACAATAAAAACACTTCCGTATTTGAATTAAAGCATTTCATAGAATGGAAAGTTTTTTTTTTATCACTCAACCCATTTAACCTTGAGTAAATTTTTAGTTAGAAGTACCTAATTAAAATCTCAAAGCCCTTAATGATGAAAAATACAAAATATTTATACAACTTTTTAAAATGGACGCTATATAGACATAGTTGGCTCGTGTGAATAAAAAATAAGCAAACACGTTTGCTTCTAGATTCCAGGAAATTGAACAATAAAAACACTTCCGTATTTGAATTAAAGCATTTCATAGAATGGAAAGTTTTTTTTTTATCACTCAACCCATTTAACCTTGAGTAAATTTTTAGTTAGAAGTACCTAATTAAAATGTCAAAGCCCTTAATGATGAAAAATACAAAATATTTGTACAACTTTTTAAAATGGACGCTATATAGACATAGTTGGCTCGTGTGAATAAAAAATAAGCAAACACGTTTGCTTCTAGATTCCAGGAAATTGAACAATAAAAACACTTCCGTATTTGAATTAAAGCATTTCATAGAATGGAAAGTTTTTTTTTTATCACTCAACCCATTTAACCTTGAGTAAATTTTTAGTTAGAAGTACCTAATTAAAATCTCAAAGCCCTTAATGATGAAAAATACAAAATATTTGTACAACTTTTTAAAATGGACGCTATATAGACATAGTTGGCTCGTGTGAATAAAAAATAAGCAAACACGTTTGCTTCTAGATTCCAGGAAATTGAACAATAAAAACACTTCCGTATTTGAATTAAAGCATTTCATAGAATGGAAAGTTTTTTTTTTTATCACTCAACCCATTTAACCTTGAGTAAATTTTTAGTTAGAAGTACCTAATTAAAATCTCAAAGCCCTTAATGATGAAAAATACAAAATATTTGTACAACTTTTTAAAATGGACGCTATTTAGACATAGTTGGCTCGTGTGAATAAAAAATAAGCAAACACGTTTGCTTCTAGATTCCAGGAAATTGAACAATAAAAACACTTCCGTATTTGAATTAAAGCATTTCATAGAACGGAAAGTTTTTTTTTTATCACTCGACCCATTTAACCTTGAGTAAATTTTTAGTTAGAAGTGCCTAATTAAAATCTCAAAGCCCTTAATGATGAAAAATACAAAATATTTATACAACTTTTTAAAATGGACGCTATATAGACATAGTTGGCTCGTGTGAATAAAAAATAAGCAAACACGTTTGCTTCTAGATTCCAGGAAATAGAACAATAAAAACACTTCCGTATTTGAACTAAAGCATTTCATAGAACGGAAAGTTTTTTTTTTATCACTCAACCCATTTAACCTTGAGTAAATTTTTAGTTAGAAGTGCCTAATTAAAATCTCAATGCCCTTAATGAAGAAAAATACAAAATATTTATACAACTTTTAAAATGGACGCTATTTAGACATAGTTGGCTCGTGTGAATAAAAAATAAGCAAACACGTTTGCTTCTAGATTCCAGGAAATAGAACAATAAAAACACTTCCGTATTTGAATTAAAGAGTTTCATAGAACGGAAAGTTTTTATTTTTTTATCACTCAACCCATTTAACCTTGAGTAAATTTTTAGTTAGAAGTGCCTAATTAAAATCTCAATGCCCTTAATGAAGAAAAATACAAAATATTTATACAACTTTTAAAATGGACGCTATTTAGACATAGTTGGCTCGTGTGAATAAAAAATAAGCAAACACGTTTGCTTCTAGATTCCAGGAAATAGAACAATAAAAACACTTCCGTATTTGAACTAAAGCATTTCATAGAACGGAAAGTTTTTTTTTTATCACTCAACCCATTTAACCTTGAGTAAATTTTTAGTTAGAAGCGCCTAATTAAAATCTCAAAGCCCTTAATGAAAAAATACAAAATATTTATACAACTTTTTAAAATGGACGCTATATAGACATAGTTGGCTCATGTGGATAAAAAATAAGCAAACACGTTTGCTTCTAGATTCCAGGAAATTGAACAATAAAAACACCTCCGTATTTGAATTAAAGAGTTTCATAGAACGGAAAGTTTTTATTTTTTTATCACTCAACCCATTTAACCTTGAGTAAATTTTTAGTTAGAAGTGCCTAATTAAAATCTCAATGCCCTTAATGAAGAAAAATACAAAATATTTATACAACTTTTAAAATGGACGCTATTTAGACATAGTTGGCTCGTGTGAATAAAAAATAAGCAAACACGTTTGCTTCTAGATTCCAGGAAATAGAACAATAAAAACACTTCCGTATTTGAACTAAAGCATTTCATAGAACGGAAAGTTTTTTTTTTATCACTCAACCCATTTAACCTTGAGTAAATTTTTAGTTAGAAGTGCCTAATTAAAATCTCAAAGCCCTTAATGAAAAAATACAAAATATTTATACAACTTTTTAAAATGGACGCTATATAGACATAGTTGGCTCATGTGGATAAAAAATAAGCAAACACGTTTGCTTCTAGATTCCAGGAAATTGAACAATAAAAAAACCTCCGTATTTGAATTAAAGAGTTTCATAGAACGGAAAGTTTTTATTTTTTTATCACTCAACCCATTTAACCTTGAGTAAATTTTTAGTTAGAAGTGCCTAATTAAAATCTCAATGCCCTTAATGATGAAAAATATAAAATATTTATACAGCTTTTTGAACTGGACGCTATATAGACATAGTTGGCTCATGTGGATAAAAAATAAGCAAACACGTTTGCTTCTAGATTCCAGGAAATTGAACAATAAAAACACCTCCGTATTTGAATTAAAGAGTTTCATAGAACGGAAAGTTTTTATTTTTTTATCACTCAACCCATTTAACCTTGAGTAAATTTTTAGTTAGAAGTGCCTAATTAAAATCTCAAAGCCCCTAATGATGAAAAATACAAAATATTTATACAACTTTTTAAAATGGACGCTATATAGACATAGTTGGCTCGTGTGAATAAAAAATAAGCAAACACGTTTGCTTCTATATTCCAGGAAATAGAACAATAAAAACACTTCCGTATTTGAATTAAAGCATTTCATAGAACGGAATGTTTTTTTTTATCACTCAACCCATTTAACCTTGAGTAAATTTTTAGTTAGAAGTGCCTAATTAAAATCTCAAAGCCCTTAATGATGAAAAATACAAAATATTTATACAACTTTTTAAAATGGACGCTATTTAGACATAGCTGGCTCGTGTGAATAAAAAATAAGCAAACACGTTTGCTTCTAGATCCCAGGAAATTGAAAAATAAAAACACTTCCGTATTTGAATTAAAGCATTTCATAGACCGGAAAGTTGTTTTTTTTTCATTCAACCCATTTAACCTTGAGTAAATTTTTAGTTAGAAGTGCCTAATTAAAATCTCAATGCCCTTAATGATGAAAAATATAAAATATTTATACAGCTTTTTGAACTGGGCGCTATTTAGACATAGTTGGCTCGTGTGGATAAAAAATAAGCAAACACGTTTGCTTCTAGATTCCAGGAAATTGAACAATAAAAACACTTCCGTATTTGAATTAAAGCATTTCATAGAATGGAAAGTTTTTTTTTTTTTATCACTCAACCCATTTAACCTTGAGTAAATTTGTAGTTAGAAGTGCCTAATTAAAATTTCAAAGCCCTTAATGATGAAAAATACAAAATATTTATACAACTTTTTAAAATGGACGCTATATAGACATAGTTGGCTCGAGTGGATAAAAAATAAGCAAACACGTTTGCTTCTAGATTCCAGGAAATTGAACAATAAAAACACTTCCGTATTTGAATTAAAGCATTTCATAGAATGGAAAGTTTTTTTTTTATCACTCAACCCATTTAACCTTGAGTAAATTTTTAGTTAGAAGTGCCTAATTAAAATCTCAAAGCCCTTAATGAAAAAATACAAAATATTTATACAACTTTTTAAAATGGACGCTATATAGACATAGTTGGCTCATGTGGATAAAAAATAAGCAAACACGTTTGCTTCTAGATTCCAGGAAATTGAACAATAAAAAAACCTCCGTATTTGAATTAAAGAGTTTCATAGAACGGAAAGTTTTTATTTTTTTATCACTCAACCCATTTAACCTTGAGTAAATTTTTAGTTAGAAGTGCCTAATTAAAATCTCAATGCCCTTAATGATGAAAAATATAAAATATTTATACAGCTTTTTGAACTGGACGCTATATAGACATAGTTGGCTCATGTGGATAAAAAATAAGCAAACACGTTTGCTTCTAGATTCCAGGAAATTGAACAATAAAAACACCTCCGTATTTGAATTAAAGAGTTTCATAGAACGGAAAGTTTTTATTTTTTTATCACTCAACCCATTTAACCTTGAGTAAATTTTTAGTTAGAAGTGCCTAATTAAAATCTCAAAGCCCCTAATGATGAAAAATACAAAATATTTATACAACTTTTTAAAATGGACGCTATATAGACATAGTTGGCTCGTGTGAATAAAAAATAAGCAAACACGTTTGCTTCTATATTCCAGGAAATAGAACAATAAAAACACTTCCGTATTTGAATTAAAGCATTTCATAGAACGGAATGTTTTTTTTTATCACTCAACCCATTTAACCTTGAGTAAATTTTTAGTTAGAAGTGCCTAATTAAAATCTCAAAGCCCTTAATGATGAAAAATACAAAATATTTATACAACTTTTTAAAATGGACGCTATTTAGACATAGCTGGCTCGTGTGAATAAAAAATAAGCAAACACGTTTGCTTCTAGATCCCAGGAAATTGAAAAATAAAAACACTTCCGTATTTGAATTAAAGCATTTCATAGACCGGAAAGTTGTTTTTTTTTCATTCAACCCATTTAACCTTGAGTAAATTTTTAGTTAGAGTGCCTAATTAAAATCTCAATGCCCTTAATGATGAAAAATATAAAATATTTATACAGCTTTTTGAACTGGGCGCTATTTAGACATAGTTGGCTCGTGTGGATAAAAAATAAGCAAACACGTTTGCTTCTAGATTCCAGGAAATTGAACAATAAAAACACTTCCGTATTTGAATTAAAGCATTTCATAGAATGGAAAGTTTTTTTTTTTTTATCACTCAACCCATTTAACCTTGAGTAAATTTGTAGTTAGAAGTGCCTAATTAAAATTTCAAAGCCCTTAATGATGAAAAATACAAAATATTTATACAACTTTTTAAAATGGACGCTATATAGACATAGTTGGCTCGAGTGGATAAAAAATAAGCAAACACGTTTGCTTCTAGATTCCAGGAAATTGAACAATAAAAACACTTCCGTATTTGAATTAAAGCATTTCATAGAATGGAAAGTTTTTTTTTTATCACTCAACCCATTTAACCTTGAGTAAATTTTTAGTTAGAAGTGCCTAATTAAAATCTCAAAGCCCTTAATGATGAAAAATACAAAATATTTATACAACTTTTTAAAATGGACGCTATATAGACATAGTTGGCTCGAGTGGATAAAAAATAAGCAAACACGTTTGCTTCCAGATCCCAGGAAATTGAACAATAAAAACACTTCCGTATTTGAATTAAAGCATTTCATAGAACGGAAAGTTTTTATTTTTTTATCACTCAACCCATTTAACCTTGAGTAAATTTTTAGTTAGAAGTGCCTAATTAAAATCTCAAAGCCCTTAATGATGAAAAATACAAAATATTTGTACAACTTTTTAAAATGGACGCTATTTAGACATAGTTGGCTCATGTGAATAAAAAATAAGCAAAAACATTTCCTTCTAGATTCCGGGAATGTGAACAATAAAAACACTTCCGTATTTGAATTAAAGCATTTCATAGAACGGAAAGTTTTTTTTTTATCACTCAACCCATTTAACCTTGAGTAAATTTTTAGTTAGAAGTGCCTAATTAAAATCTCAAAGCCCTTAATGATGAAAAATACAAAATATTTATACAACTTTTTAAAATGGACGCTATATAGACATAGTTGGCTCGTGTGAATAAAAAATAAGCAAACACGTTTGCTTCTAGATTCCAGGAAATAGAACAATAAAAACACTTCCGTATTTGAACTAAAGCATTTCATAGAACGGAAAGTTTTTTTTTTATCACTCAACCCATTTAACCTTGAGTAAATTTTTAGTTAGAAGTGCCTAATTAAAATCTCAATGCCCTTAATGAAGAAAAATACAAAATATTTATACAACTTTTAAAATGGACGCTATTTAGACATAGTTGGCTCGTGTGAATAAAAAATAAGCAAACACGTTTGCTTCTAGATTCCAGGAAATAGAACAATAAAAACACTTCCGTATTTGAATTAAAGAGTTTCATAGAACGGAAAGTTTTTATTTTTTTATCACTCAACCCATTTAACCTTGAGTAAATTTTTAGTTAGAAGTGCCTAATTAAAATCTCAATGCCCTTAATGAAGAAAAATACAAAATATTTATACAACTTTTAAAATGGACGCTATTTAGACATAGTTGGCTCGTGTGAATAAAAAATAAGCAAACACGTTTGCTTCTAGATTCCAGGAAATAGAACAATAAAAACACTTCCGTATTTGAACTAAAGCATTTCATAGAACGGAAAGTTTTTTTTTTATCACTCAACCCATTTAACCTTGAGTAAATTTTTAGTTAGAAGTGCCTAATTAAAATCTCAAAGCCCTTAATGAAAAAATACAAAATATTTATACAACTTTTTAAAATGGACGCTATATAGACATAGTTGGCTCATGTGGATAAAAAATAAGCAAACACGTTTGCTTCTAGATTCCAGGAAATTGAACAATAAAAACACCTCGGTATTTGAATTAAAGAGTTTCATAGAACGGAAAGTTTTTATTTTTTTATTACTCAACCCATTTAACCTTGAGTAAATTTTTAGTTAGAAGTGCCTAATTAAAATCTCAATGCCCTTAATGAAGAAAAATACAAAATATTTATACAACTTTTAAAATGGACGCTATTTAGACATAGTTGGATCGTGTGAATAAAAAATAAGCAAACACGTTTGCTTCTAGATTCCAGGAAATAGAACAATAAAAACACTTCCGTATTTGAACTAAAGCATTTCATAGAACGGAAAGTTTTTTTTTTATCACTCAACCCATTTAACCTTGAGTAAATTTTTAGTTAGAAGTGCCTAATTAAAATCTCAAAGCCCTTAATGAAAAAATACAAAATATTTATACAACTTTTTAAAATGGACGCTATATAGACATAGTTGGCTCATGTGGATAAAAAATAAGCAAACACGTTTGCTTCTAGATTCCAGGAAATTGAACAATAAAAAAACCTCCGTATTTGAATTAAAGAGTTTCATAGAACGGAAAGTTTTTATTTTTTTATCACTCAACCCATTTAACCTTGAGTAAATTTTTAGTTAGAAGTGCCTAATTAAAATCTCAATGCCCTTAATGATGAAAAATATAAAATATTTATACAGCTTTTTGAACTGGACGCTATATAGACATAGTTGGCTCATGTGGATAAAAAATAAGCAAACACGTTTGCTTCTAGATTCCAGGAAATTGAACAATAAAAACACCTCCGTATTTGAATTAAAGAGTTTCATAGAACGGAAAGTTTTTATTTTTTTATCACTCAACCCATTTAACCTTGAGTAAATTTTTAGTTAGAAGTGCCTAATTAAAATCTCAAAGCCCCTAATGATGAAAAATACAAAATATTTATACAACTTTTTAAAATGGACGCTATTTAGACATAGCTGGCTCGTGTGAATAAAAAATAAGCAAACACGTTTGCTTCTAGATCCCAGGAAATTGAAAAATAAAAACACTTCCGTATTTGAATTAAAGCATTTCATAGACCGGAAAGTTGTTTTTTTTTCATTCAACCCATTTAACCTTGAGTAAATTTTTAGTTAGAAGTGCCTAATTAAAATCTCAATGCCCTTAATGATGAAAAATATAAAATATTTATACAGCTTTTTGAACTGGGCGCTATTTAGACATAGTTGGCTCGTGTGGATAAAAAATAAGCAAACACGTTTGCTTCTAGATTCCAGGAAATTGAACAATAAAAACACTTCCGTATTTGAATTAAAGCATTTCATAGAATGGAAAGTTTTTTTTTTATCACTCAACCCATTTAACCTTGAGTAAATTTTTAGTTAGAAGTGCCTAATTAAAATCTCAAAGCCCTTAATGATGAAAAATACAAAATATTTATACAACTTTTTAAAATGGACGCTATATAGACATAGTTGGCTCGAGTGGATAAAAAATAAGCAAACACGTTTGCTTCTAGATTCCAGGAAATTGAACAATAAAAACACTTCCGTATTTGAATTAAAGCATTTCATAGAACGGAAAGTTTTTATTTTTTTATCACTCAACCCATTTAACCTTGAGTAAATTTTTAGTTAGAAGTGCCTAATTAAAATCTCAAAGCCCTTAATGATGAAAAATACAAAATATTTGTACAACTTTTTAAAATGGACGCTATTTAGACATAGTTGGCTCATGTGAATAAAAATAAGCAAAAACATTTCCTTCTAGATTCCGGGAATGTGAACAATAAAAACACTTCATCATTTGAATTAAACCAATATATAGAACGGAAAGTTGTTATTTTTTTTTTTTTTTTCATTCAACACATGGGCGCTATTTAGACATAGTTGGCTCGTGTGAATAAAAAATAAGCAAACACGTTTGCTTCTAGATTCCAGGAATTTGAACAATAAAAACACTTCCGTATTTGAATTAAAGCATTTCATAGAACGGAAAGTTTTTATTTTTTTATCACTCAACCCATTTAACCTTGAGTAAATTTTTAGTTAGAAGTGCTTAATTAAAATGTCAAAGCCCTTAATGATGAAAAATACAAAATATTTTACAACTTTTTAAAATGGACGCTATTTAGACATAGTTGGCTCGTGTGAATAAAAAATAAGCAAACACGTTTGCTTCTAGATTCCAGGAATTTGAACAATAAAAACACTTCCGTATTTGAATTAAAGCATTTCATAGAACGGAAAGTTTTTATTTTTTTATCACTCAACCCATTTAACCTTGAGTAAATTTTTAGTTAGAAGTGCCTAATTAAAATCTCAATGCCCTTAATGATGAAAAATATAAAATATTTATACAGCTTTTTGAACTGGGCGCTAGTTAGACATAGTTGGCTCGTGTGAATAAAAAATAAGCAAACACGTTTGCTTCTAGATTCCAGGAATTTGAACAATAAAAACACTTCCGTATTTGAATTAAAGCATTTCATAGAACGGAAAGTTTTTATTTTTTTATCACTCAACCCATTTAACCTTGAGTAAATTTTTAGTTAGAAGTGCCTAATTAAAATCTCAATGCCCTTAATGATGAAAAATATAAAATATTTATACAGTTTTTTGAACTGGGCGCTATTTAGACATAGTTGGCTCGTGTGAATAAAAAATAAGCAACCACGTTTGCTTCTAGATTCCAGGAATTTGAACAATAAAAACACTTCCGTATTTAATTAAAGCATTTCATAGAACGGAAAGTTTTTATTTTTTTATCACTCAACCCATTTAACCTTGAGTAAATTTTTAGTTAGAAGTGCCTAATTAAAATCTCAATGCCCTTAATGATGAAAAATATAAAATATTTATACAGCTTTTGAACTGGGCGCTATTTATACATAGTTGGCTCGTGTGAATAAAAAATAAGCAAACACGTTTGCTTCTAGATTCCAGGAATTTGAACAATAAAAACACTTCCGTATTTGAATTAAAGTATTTCATAGAACGGAAAGTTTTTATTTTTTTATCACTCAACCCATTTAACCTTGAGTAAATTTTTAGTTAGAAGTGCTTAATTAAAATCTCAATGCCCTTAATGATGAAAAATATAAAATACTTATACAGCTTTTTGAACTGGGCGCTATTTATACATAGTTGGCTCGTGTGAATAAAAAATAAGCAAACACGTTTGCTTCTAGATTCCAGGAATTTGAACAATAAAAACACTTCCGTATTTGAATTAAAGCATTTCATAGAACGGAAAGTTTTTATTTTTTTATCACTCAACCCATTTAACCTTGAGTAAATTTTTAGTTAGAAGTGCTTAATTAAAATCTCAATGCCCTTAATGATGAAAAATATAAAATATTTATACAGCTTTTTGAACTGGGCGTTATTTAGACATAGTTGGCTCGTGTGAATAAAATGTCAAAGCCCTTAATGATGAAAAATAGAAAATATTTTACAACTTTTTAAAATGGCCGCTATTTAGACATAGTTGGCTCGTGTGAATAAAAAATAAGCAAACACGTTTGCTTCTAGATTCCAGGAATTTGAGCAATAAAAACACTTCCGTATTTGAATTAAAGCATTTCATAGAACGGAAAGTTTTTATTTTTTTATCACTCAACCCATTTAACCTTGAGTAAATTTTTAGTTAGAAGTGCTTAATTAAAATGTCAAAGCCCTTAATGATGAAAAATACAAAATATTTTACAACTTTTTAAAATGGACGCTATTTAGACATAGTTGGCTCGTGTGAATAAAAAATAAGCAAACACGTTTGCTTCTAGATTCCAGGAATTTGAACAATAACAACACTTCCGTATTTGAATTAAAGCATTTCATAGAACGGAAAGTTTTTATTTTTTTATCACTCAACCCATTTAACCTTGAGTAAATTTTTAGTTAGAAGTGCCTAATTAAAATCTCAATGCCCTTAATGATGAAAAATATAAAATACTTATACAGCTTTTTGAACTGGGCGCTATTTATACATAGTTGGCTCGTGTGAATAAAAAATAAGCAAACACGTTTGCTTCTAGATTCCAGGAATTTGAACAATAAAAACACTTCCGTATTTGAATTAAAGCATTTCATAGAACGGAAAGTTTTTATTTTTTTATCACTCAACCCATTTAACCTTGAGTAAATTTTTAGTTAGAAGTGCCTAATTAAAATCTCAAAGCCCTTAATGAAAAAATACAAAATATTTATACAACTTTTTAAAATGGACGCTATATAGACATAGTTGGCTCATGTGGATAAAAAATAAGCAAACACGTTTGCTTCTAGATTCCAGGAAATTGAACAATAAAAAAACCTCCGTATTTGAATTAAAGAGTTTCATAGAACGGAAAGTTTTTATTTTTTTATCACTCAACCCATTTAACCTTGAGTAAATTTTTAGTTAGAAGTGCCTAATTAAAATCTCAATGCCCTTAATGATGAAAAATATAAAATATTTATACAGCTTTTTGAACTGGACGCTATATAGACATAGTTGGCTCATGTGGATAAAAAATAAGCAAACACGTTTGCTTCTAGATTCCAGGAAATTGAACAATAAAAACACCTCCGTATTTGAATTAAAGAGTTTCATAGAACGGAAAGTTTTTATTTTTTTATCACTCAACCCATTTAACCTTGAGTAAATTTTTAGTTAGAAGTGCCTAATTAAAATCTCAAAGCCCCTAATGATGAAAAATACAAAATATTTATACAACTTTTTAAAATGGACGCTATTTAGACATAGCTGGCTCGTGTGAATAAAAAATAAGCAAACACGTTTGCTTCTAGATCCCAGGAAATTGAAAAATAAAAACACTTCCGTATTTGAATTAAAGCATTTCATAGACCGGAAAGTTGTTTTTTTTTCATTCAACCCATTTAACCTTGAGTAAATTTTTAGTTAGAAGTGCCTAATTAAAATCTCAATGCCCTTAATGATGAAAAATATAAAATATTTATACAGCTTTTTGAACTGGGCGCTATTTAGACATAGTTGGCTCGTGTGGATAAAAAATAAGCAAACACGTTTGCTTCTAGATTCCAGGAAATTGAACAATAAAAACACTTCCGTATTTGAATTAAAGCATTTCATAGAATGGAAAGTTTTTTTTTTATCACTCAACCCATTTAACCTTGAGTAAATTTTTAGTTAGAAGTGCCTAATTAAAATCTCAAAGCCCTTAATGATGAAAAATACAAAATATTTATACAACTTTTTAAAATGGACGCTATATAGACATAGTTGGCTCGAGTGGATAAAAAATAAGCAAACACGTTTGCTTCTAGATTCCAGGAAATTGAACAATAAAAACACTTCCGTATTTGAATTAAAGCATTTCATAGAACGGAAAGTTTTTATTTTTTTATCACTCAACCCATTTAACCTTGAGTAAATTTTTAGTTAGAAGTGCCTAATTAAAATCTCAAAGCCCTTAATGATGAAAAATACAAAATATTTGTACAACTTTTTAAAATGGACGCTATTTAGACATAGTTGGCTCATGTGAATAAAAAATAAGCAAAAACATTTCCTTCTAGATTCCGGGAATGTGAACAATAAAAACACTTCATCATTTGAATTAAACCAATATATAGAACGGAAAGTTGTTATTTTTTTTTTTTTTCATTCAACACATGGGCGCTATTTAGACATAGTTGGCTCGTGTGAATAAAAAATAAGCAAACACGTTTGCTTCTAGATTCCAGGAATTTGAACAATAAAAACACTTCCGTATTTGAATTAAAGCATTTCATAGAACGGAAAGTTTTTATTTTTTTATCACTCAACCCATTTAACCTTGAGTAAATTTTTAGTTAGAAGTGCTTAATTAAAATGTCAAAGCCCTTAATGATGAAAAATACAAAATATTTTACAACTTTTTAAAATGGACGCTATTTAGACATAGTTGGCTCGTGTGAATAAAAAATAAGCAAACACGTTTGCTTCTAGATTCCAGGAATTTGAACAATAAAAACACTTCCGTATTTGAATTAAAGCATTTCATAGAACGGAAAGTTTTTATTTTTTTATCACTCAACCCATTTAACCTTGAGTAAATTTTTAGTTAGAAGTGCCTAATTAAAATCTCAATGCCCTTAATGATGAAAAATATAAAATATTTATACAGCTTTTTGAACTGGGCGCTAGTTAGACATAGTTGGCTCGTGTGAATAAAAAATAAGCAAACACGTTTGCTTCTAGATTCCAGGAATTTGAACAATAAAAACACTTCCGTATTTGAATTAAAGCATTTCATAGAACGGAAAGTTTTTATTTTTTTATCACTCAACCCATTTAACCTTGAGTAAATTTTTAGTTAGAAGTGCCTAATTAAAATCTCAATGCCCTTAATGATGAAAAATATAAAATATTTATACAGTTTTTTGAACTGGGCGCTATTTAGACATAGTTGGCTCGTGTGAATAAAAAATAAGCAACCACGTTTGCTTCTAGATTCCAGGAATTTGAACAATAAAAACACTTCCGTATTTAATTAAAGCATTTCATAGAACGGAAAGTTTTTATTTTTTTATCACTCAACCCATTTAACCTTGAGTAAATTTTTAGTTAGAAGTACCTAATTAAAATCTCAATGCCCTTAATGATGAAAAATATAAAATATTTATACAGCTTTTGAACTGGGCGCTATTTATACATAGTTGGCTCGTGTGAATAAAAAATAAGCAAACACGTTTGCTTCTAGATTCCAGGAATTTGAACAATAAAAACACTTCCGTATTTGAATTAAAGCATTTCATAGAACGGAAAGTTTTTATTTTTTTATCACTCAACCCATTTAACCTTGAGTAAATTTTTAGTTAGAAGTGCTTAATTAAAATCTCAATGCCCTTAATGATGAAAAATATAAAATACTTATACAGCTTTTTGAACTGGGCGCTATTTATACATAGTTGGCTCGTGTGAATAAAAAATAAGCAAACACGTTTGCTTCTAGATTCCAGGAATTTGAACAATAAAAACACTTCCGTATTTGAATTAAAGCATTTCATAGAACGGAAAGTTTTTATTTTTTTATCACTCAACCCATTTAACCTTGAGTAAATTTTTAGTTAGAAGTGCTTAATTAAAATCTCAATGCCCTTAATGATGAAAAATATAAAATATTTATACAGCTTTTTGAACTGGGCGTTATTTAGACATAGTTGGCTCGTGTGAATAAAATGTCAAAGCCCTTAATGATGAAAAATAGAAAATATTTTACAACTTTTTAAAATGGCCGCTATTTAGACATAGTTGGCTCGTGTGAATAAAAAATAAGCAAACACGTTTGCTTCTAGATTCCAGGAATTTGAGCAATAAAAACACTTCCGTATTTGAATTAAAGCATTTCATAGAACGGAAAGTTTTTATTTTTTTATCACTCAACCCATTTAACCTTGAGTAAATTTTTAGTTAGAAGTGCTTAATTAAAATGTCAAAGCCCTTAATGATGAAAAATACAAAATATTTTACAACTTTTTAAAATGGACGCTATTTAGACATAGTTGGCTCGTGTGAATAAAAAATAAGCAAACACGTTTGCTTCTAGATTCCAGGAATTTGAACAATAACAACACTTCCGTATTTGAATTAAAGCATTTCATAGAACGGAAAGTTTTTATTTTTTTATCACTCAACCCATTTAACCTTGAGTAAATTTTTAGTTAGAAGTGCCTAATTAAAATCTCAATGCCCTTAATGATGAAAAATATAAAATATTTATACAGCTTTTTGAACTGGGCGCTATTTAGACATAGTTCGCTCGTGTGAATAAAAAATAAGCAAACACGTTTGCTTCTAGATACCAGGAATTTGAACAATAAAAACACTTCCGTATTTGAATTAAAGCATTTCATAGAACGGAAAGTTTTTATTTATTTATCACTCAACCCATTTAACCTTGAGTAAATTTTTAGTTAGAAGTGCTTAATTAAAATGTCAAAGCCCTTAATGATGAAAAATACAAAATATTTTACAACTTTTTAAAATGGATGCTATTTAGACATAGTTGGCTCATGTGAATAAAAAATAAGCAAAAACATTTCCTTCTAGATTCCGGGAATGTGAACAATAAAAACACTTCATCATTTGAATTAAACCAATATATAGAACGGAAAGTTGTTATTTTTTTTTTTTTTCATTCAACACATGGGCGCTATTTAGACATAGTTGGCTCGTGTGAATAAAAAATAAGCAAACACGTTTGCTTCTAGATTCCAGGAATTTGAACAATAAAAACACTTCCGTATTTGAATTAAAGCATTTCATAGAACGGAAAGTTTTTATTTTTTTATCACTCAACCCATTTAACCTTGAGTAAATTTTTAGTTAGAAGTGCTTAATTAAAATGTCAAAGCCCTTAATGATGAAAAATACAAAATATTTTACAACTTTTTAAAATGGACGCTATTTAGACATAGTTGGCTCGTGTGAATAAAAAATAAGCAAACACGTTTGCTTCTAGATTCCAGGAATTTGAACAATAAAAACACTTCCGTATTTGAATTAAAGCATTTCATAGAACGGAAAGTTTTTATTTTTTTATCACTCAACCCATTTAACCTTGAGTAAATTTTTAGTTAGAAGTGCCTAATTAAAATCTCAATGCCCTTAATGATGAAAAATATAAAATATTTATACAGCTTTTTGAACTGGGCGCTAGTTAGACATAGTTGGCTCGTGTGAATAAAAAATAAGCAAACACGTTTGCTTCTAGATTCCAGGAATTTGAACAATAAAAACACTTCCGTATTTGAATTAAAGCATTTCATAGAACGGAAAGTTTTTATTTTTTTATCACTCAACCCATTTAACCTTGAGTAAATTTTTAGTTAGAAGTGCCTAATTAAAATCTCAATGCCCTTAATGATGAAAAATATAAAATATTTATACAGTTTTTTGAACTGGGCGCTATTTAGACATAGTTGGCTCGTGTGAATAAAAAATAAGCAACCACGTTTGCTTCTAGATTCCAGGAATTTGAACAATAAAAACACTTCCGTATTTAATTAAAGCATTTCATAGAACGGAAAGTTTTTATTTTTTTATCACTCAACCCATTTAACCTTGAGTAAATTTTTAGTTAGAAGTGCCTAATTAAAATCTCAATGCCCTTAATGATGAAAAATATAAAATATTTATACAGCTTTTGAACTGGGCGCTATTTATACATAGTTGGCTCGTGTGAATAAAAAATAAGCAAACACGTTTGCTTCTAGATTCCAGGAATTTGAACAATAAAAACACTTCCGTATTTGAATTAAAGCATTTCATAGAACGGAAAGTTTTTATTTTTTTATCACTCAACCCATTTAACCTTGAGTAAATTTTTAGTTAGAAGTGCTTAATTAAAATCTCAATGCCCTTAATGATGAAAAATATAAAATACTTATACAGCTTTTTGAACTGGGCGCTATTTATACATAGTTGGCTCGTGTGAATAAAAAATAAGCAAACACGTTTGCTTCTAGATTCCAGGAATTTGAACAATAAAAACACTTCCGTATTTGAATTAAAGCATTTCATAGAACGGAAAGTTTTTATTTTTTTATCACTCAACCCATTTAACCTTGAGTAAATTTTTAGTTAGAAGTGCTTAATTAAAATCTCAATGCCCTTAATGATGAAAAATATAAAATATTTATACAGCTTTTTGAACTGGGCGTTATTTAGACATAGTTGGCTCGTGTGAATAAAATGTCAAAGCCCTTAATGATGAAAAATAGAAAATATTTTACAACTTTTTAAAATGGCCGCTATTTAGACATAGTTGGCTCGTGTGAATAAAAAATAAGCAAACACGTTTGCTTCTAGATTCCAGGAATTTGAGCAATAAAAACACTTCCGTATTTGAATTAAAGCATTTCATAGAACGGAAAGTTTTTATTTTTTTATCACTCAACCCATTTAACCTTGAGTAAATTTTTAGTTAGAAGTGCTTAATTAAAATGTCAAAGCCCTTAATGATGAAAAATACAAAATATTTTACAACTTTTTAAAATGGACGCTATTTAGACATAGTTGGCTCGTGTGAATAAAAAATAAGCAAACACGTTTGCTTCTAGATTCCAGGAATTTGAACAATAACAACACTTCCGTATTTGAATTAAAGCATTTCATAGAACGGAAAGTTTTTATTTTTTTATCACTCAACCCATTTAACCTTGAGTAAATTTTTAGTTAGAAGTGCCTAATTAAAATCTCAATGCCCTTAATGATGAAAAATATAAAATATTTATACAGCTTTTTGAACTGGGCGCTATTTAGACATAGTTCGCTCGTGTGAATAAAAAATAAGCAAACACGTTTGCTTCTAGATACCAGGAATTTGAACAATAAAAACACTTCCGTATTTGAATTAAAGCATTTCATAGAACGGAAAGTTTTTATTTATTTATCACTCAACCCATTTAACCTTGAGTAAATTTTTAGTTAGAAGTGCTTAATTAAAATGTCAAAGCCCTTAATGATGAAAAATACAAAATATTTTACAACTTTTTAAAATGGACGCTATTTAGACATAGTTGGCTCGTGTGAATAAAAAATAAGCAAACACGTTTGCTTCTAGATTCCAGGAATTTGAACAATAAAAACACTTCCGTATTTGAATTAAAGCATTTCATAGAACGAAAAGTTTTTATTTTTTTATCACTCAACCCATTTAACCTTGAGTAAATTTTTAGTTAGAAGTGCCTAATTAAAATCTCAATGCCCTTAATGATGAAAAATATAAATATTTATACAGCTTTTTGAACTGGGCGCTATTTAGACATAGTTGGCTCGTGTGAATAAAAAATAAGCAAACAAGTTTGCTTCTAGATTCCAGGAATTTGAACAATAAAAACACTTCCGTATTTGAATTAAAGCATTTCATAGAACGGAAAGTTTTTATTTTTTTATCACTCAACCCATTTAACCTTGAGTAAATTTTTAGTTAGAAATGCCTAATTAAAATCTCAATGCCCTTAATGATGAAAAATATAAAATATTTATACAGCTTTTTGAACTGGGCGCTATTTAGACATAGTTGGCTCGTGTGAATAAAAAATAAGCAAACACGTTTGCTTCTAGATTCCAGGAATTTGAACAATAAAAACACTTCCGTATTTGAATTAAAGCATTTCATAGAACGGAAAGCTTTTATTTTTTTATCACTCAACCCATTTAACCTTGAGTAAATTTTTAGTTAGAAGTGCTTAATTAAAATGTCAAAGCCCTTAATGATGAAAAATACAAAATATTTTACAACTTTTTAAAATGGACGCTATTCAGACATAGTTGGCTCGTGTGAATAAAAAATAAGCAAACCCGTTTGCTTCTAGATTCCAGGAAATTGAACAATAAAAACACTTCCGTATTTGAATTAAAGCATTTCATAGAACGGAAAGTTTTTATTTTTTTATCACTAAACCCATTTAACCTTGAGTAAATTTTTAGTTAGAAGTGCCTAATTAAAATCTCAAAGCCCCTAATGATGAAAAATACAAAATATTTATACAACTTTTTAAAATGGACGCTATATAGACATAGTTGGCTAGTGTGAATAAAAAATAAGCAAACACGTTTGCTTCTATATTCCAGGAAATTGAACAATAAAAACACTTACGTATTTGAATTAAAGAGTTTCATAGAACGGAAAGTTTTTATTTTTTTATCACTCAACCCATTTAACCTTGAGTAAATTTTTAGTTAGAAGTGCCTAATCAAAATCTCTATGCCCTTAATGAAGAAAAATACAAAATATTTATACAACTTTTAAAATGGACGCTATTTAGACATAGTTGGCTCGTGTGAATAAAAAATAAGCAAACACGTTTGCTTCTAGATCCCAGGAAATTGAAAAATAAAAACACTTCCGTATTTGAATTAAAGCATTTCATAGACCGGAAAGTTGTTTTTTTTTTTCATTCAACCCATTTAACCTTGAGTAAATTTTTAGTTAGAAGTGCCTAATTAAAATCTCAATGCCCTTAATGATGAAAAATATAAAATATTTATACAGCTTTTTGAACTGGGCGCTATATAGACATAGTTGGCTCATGTGGATAAAAAATAAGCAAACACGTTTGCTTCTAGATTCCAGGAAATTGAACAATAAAAACACCTCCGTATTTGAATTAAAGAGTTTCATAGAACGGAAAGTTTTTATTTTTTTATCACTCAACCCATTTAACCTTGAGTAAAATTTAGTTAGAAGTGCCTAATTAAAATCTCAAAGCCCCTAATGATGAAAAATACAAAATATTTATACAACTTTTTAAAATGGACGCTATATAGACATAGTTGGCTCGTGTGAATAAAAAATAAGCAAACACGTTTGCTTCTAGATTCCAGGAAATTGAACAATAAAAACACTTCCGTATTTGAATTAAAGCATTTCATAGAATGGAAAGTTTTTTTTTTATCACTCAACCCATTTAACCTTAAGTAAATTTTTAGTTAGAAGTACCTAGTTAAAATCTCAAAGCCCTTAATGATGAAAAATCAAAATATTTATACAACTTTTTTAAATGGACGCTATATAGACATAGTTGGCTCGTTTGAATAAAAAATAAGCAAACACGTTTGCTTCTAGATTCCAGGAAATTGAACAATAAAAACACTTCCGTATTTGAATTAAAGCATTTCATAGAATGGAAAGTTTTTTTTTTATCACTCAACCCATTTAACCTTGAGTAAATTTTTAGTTAGAAGTACCTAATTAAAATCTCAAAGCCCTTAATGATGAAAAATACAAAATATTTATACAACTTTTTAAAATGGACGCTATATAGACATAGTTGGCTCGTGTGAATAAAAAATAAGCAAACACGTTTGCTTCTAGATTCCAGGAAATTGAACAATAAAAACACTTCCGTATTTGAATTAAAGATTTTCATAGAAAGGAAAGTTTTTATTTTTTTATAACTCAACCCATTTAACCTTGAGTAAATTTTTAGTTAGAAGTGCTTAATTAAAATCTCAAAGCCCCTAATGATGAAAAATACAAAGTATTTATACAACTTTTTAAAATGGACGCTATATAGACATAGTTGGCTCGTGTGAATAAAAAATAAGCAAACACGTTTGCTTCTAGATTCCAGGAAATTGAACAATAAAAACACTTCCGTATTTGAATTAAAGCATTTCATAGAACGGAAAGTTTTTTTTTATCACTCAACCCATATAACCTTGAGTAAATTTTTAGTTAGAAGTGCCTAATTAAAATCTCAAAGCCCTTAATGATGAAAAATACAAAATATTTATACAACTTTTTAAAATGGACGCTATATAGACATAGTTGGCTCGTGTGAATAAAAAATAAGCAAACACGTTTGCTTCTAGATTCCAGGAAATTGAACAATAAAAACACTTCCGTATTTGAATTAAAGATTTTCATAGAAAGGAAAGTTTTTATTTTTTTATCACTCAACCCATTTAACCTTGAGTAAATTTTTAGTTAGAAGTGCCTAATTAAAATCTCAAAGCCCTTAATGATGAAAAATACTAAATATTTATACAACTTTTTAAAATGGACGCTATATAGACATAGTTGGCTCGTGTGAATAAAAAATAAGCAAACACGTTTGCTTCTAGATTCCAGGAAATTGAACAATAAAAACACTTCCGTATTTGAATTAAGGCATTTCATAGAATGGAAAGTTTTTTTTCTTTATCACTCAACCCATTTAACCTTGAGTAAATTTTTAATTAGAAGTGCCTAATTAAAATCTCAAAGCCCTTAATGATGAAAAATACAAAATATTTATACAACTTTTTAAAATGGACGCTATATAGACATAGTTGGCTCGTGTGAATAAAAAATAAGCAAACACGTTTGCTTCTAGATTCCAGGAAATTGAACAATAAAAACACTTCCGTATTTGAATTAAAGATTTTCATAGAAAGGAAAGTTTTTATTTTTTTATCACTCAACCCATTTAACCTTGAGTAAATTTTTAGTTAGAAGTGCCTAATTAAAATCTCAGTGCCCTTGATGATGAAAAATACAAAATATTTATACAGCTTTTTGAACTGGGCGCTATTTAGACATAGTTGGCTCATGTGAATAAGAAATAAGCAAACATGTTTGCTTCTAGATTCCAGGAATTTGAACAATAAAAACACTTCCGTATTTGAATTAAAGCATTTCATAGAATGGAAAGTTTTATTTTTATCACTCAACCCATTTAACCTTGAGTAAATTTTTAGTTAGAAGTGCCTAATTAAAATCTCAAAGCCCTTAGTGATGAAAAATACAAAATATTTATACAACTTTTTAAAATGGACGCTATATAGACATAGTTCGCTCGCGTGAATAAAAAATAAGCAAACACGTTTGCTTCTAGATTCCAGGAAATTGAACAATAAAAACACTTCCGTATTTGAATTAAAGAGTTTCATAGAACGGAAAGTTTTTAATTTTTTTATCACTCAGCCCATTTAACCTTGAGTAAATTTTTAGTTAGAAGTGCCTAATTAAAATCTCAAAGCCCTTAGTGATGAAAAATACAAAATATTTATACAACTTTTTAAAATGGACGCTATATAGACATAGTTCGCTCGTGTGAATAAAAAAAGGCAAACACGTTTGCTTCTAGATCCCAGGAAATAGAAAAATAAAAACACTTCCGTATTTGAATTAAAGCATTTCATAGACCGGAAAGTTGTTTTTTTTTTTCATACAACCCATTTAACCTTGAGTAAATTTTTAGTTAGAAGTGCCTAATTAAAATCTCAATGCCCTTAGTGATGAAAAATATAAAATATTTATACAGCTTTTTGAACTGGGCGCTATTTAGACATAGTTGGCTCGTGTGAATAAAAAATAAGCAAACACGTTTGCTTCTAGATCCCAGGAAATTGAAAAATAAAAACACTTCCGTATTTGAATTAAAGCATTTCATAGACCGGAAAGTTGTTTTTTTTTTCATACAACCCATTTAACCTTGAGTAAATTTTTAGTTAGAAGTGCCTAATTAAAATCTCAATGCCCTTAGTGATGAAAAATATAAAATATTTATACAGCTTTTTGAACTGGGCGCTATTTAGACATAGTTGGCTCGTGTGAATAAAAAATAAGCAAACACGTTTGCTTCTAGATCCCAGGAAATTGAAAAATAAAAACACTTCCGTTTTTGAATTAAAGCATTTCATAGACCGGAAAGTTGTTTTTTTTTTTCATACAACCCATTTAACCTTGAGTAAATTTTTAGTTAGAAGTGCCTAATTAAAATCTCAATGCCCTTAGTGATGAAAAATATAAAATATTTATACAGCTTTTTGAACTGGGCGCTATTTAGACATAGTTGGCTCGTGTGAATAAAAAATAAGCAAACACGTTTGCTTCTAGATTCCAGGAATTTGAACAATAAAAACACTTCCGTATTTGAATTAAAGCATTTCATAGAACGGAAAGTTTTTATTTATTTATCACTCAACCCATTTAACCTTGAGTAAATTTTTAGTTAGAAGTGCTTAATTAAAATGTCAAAGCCCTTAATGATGAAAAATACAAAATATTTTACAACTTTTTAAAATGGACGCTATTTAGACATAGTTGGCTTGTGTGAATAAAAAATAAGCAAACACGTTTGCTTCTAGATTCCAGGAATTTGAACAATAAAAACACTTCCGTATTTGAATTAAAGCATTTCATAGAACGGAAAGTTTTTATTTTTTTATCACTCAACCCATTTAACCTTGAGTAAATTTTTAGTTAGAAGTGCCTAATTAAAATCTCAATGCCCTTAATGATGAAAAATATAAATATTTATACAGCTTTTTGAACTGGGCGCTATTTAGACATAGTTGGCTCGTGTGAATAAAAAATAAGCAATCAAGTTTGCTTCTAGATTCCAGGAATTTGAACAATAAAAACACTTCCGTATTTGAATTAAAGCATTTCATAGAACGGAAAGTTTTTATTTTTTTATCACTCAACCCATTTAACCTTGAGTAAATTTTTAGTTAGAAATGCCTAATTAAAATCTCAATGCCCTTAATGATGAAAAATATAAAATATTTATACAGCTTTTTGAACTGGGCGCTATTTAGACATAGTTGGCTCGTGTGAATAAAAAATAAGCAAACACGTTTGCTTCTAGATTCCAGGAATTTGAACAATAAAAACACTTCCGTATTTGAATTAAAGCATTTCATAGAACGGAAAGTTTTTATTTTTTTATCACTCAACCCATTTAACCTTGAGTAAATTTTTAGTTAGAAGTGCTTAATTAAAATGTTAAAGCCCTTAATGATGAAAAATACAAAATATTTTACAACTTTTTAAAATGGACGCTATTTAGACATAGTTGGCTCGTGTGAATAAAAAATAAGCAAACACGTTTGCTTCTAGATTCCAGGAAATTGAACAATAAAAACACTTCCGTATTTGAATTAAAGCATTTCATAGAACGGAAAGTTTTTATTTTTTTATCACTCAACCCATTTAACCTTGAGAAAATTTTTAGTTAGAAGTGCCTAATTAAAATCTCAATGCCCTTAATGATGAAAAATATAAAATATTTATACAGCTTTTTGAACTGGGCGCTATTTAGACATAGTTGGCTCGTGTGAATAAAAAATAAGCAAACACGTTTGCTTCTAGATTCCAGGAATTTGAACAATAAAAACACTTCCGTATTTGAATTAAAGCATTTCATAGAACGGAAAGTTTTTATTTTTTTATCACTCAACCCATTTAACCTTGAGTAAATTTTTAGTTAGAAGTGCTTAATTAAAATGTCAAAGCCCTTAATGGTGAAAAATACAAAATATTTTACAACTTTTTAAAATGGACGCTATTTAGACATAGTTGGCTCGTGTGAATAAAAAATAAGCAAACACGTTTGCTTCTAGATTCCAGGAAATTGAACAATAAAAACACTTCCGTATTTGAATTAAAGCATTTCATAGAACGGAAAGCTTTTATTTTTTTATCACTCAACCCATTTAACCTTGAGTAAATTTTTAGTTAGAAGTGCCTAATTAAAATCTCAATGCCCTTAATGATGAAAAATACAAAATATTTTACAACTTTTTAAAATGGACGCTATTTAGACATAGTTGGCTCGTGTGAATAAAAAATAAGCAAACACGTTTGCTTCTAGATTACAGGAAATTGAACAATAAAAACACTTCCGTATTTGAATTAAAGCATTTCATAGAACGGAAAGTTTTTATTTTTTTATCACTCAACCCATTTAACCTTGAGTAAATTTTTAGTTAGAAGTGCTTAATTAAAATGTCAAAGCCCTTAATGATGAAAAATACAAAATATTTTACAACTTTTTAAAATGGACGCTATTTAGACATAGTTGGCTCGTGTGAATAAAAAATAAGCAAACACGGTTGCTTCTAGATTCCAGGAAATTGAACAATAAAAACACTTCCGTATTTGAATTAAAGCATTTCATAGAACGGAAAGTTTTTATTTTTTTATCACTCAACCCATTTAACCTTGAGTAAATTTTTAGTTAGAAGTGCTTAATTAAAATGTCAAAGCCCTTAATGATGAAAAATACAAAATATTTTACAACTTTTTAAAATGGACGCTATTTAGACATAGTTGGCTCGTGTGAATAAGAAATAAGCAAACACGTTTGCTTCTAGATTCCAGGAAATTGAACAATAAAACACTTCCGTATTTGAATTAAAGCATTTCATAGAACGGAAAGTTTTTATTTTTTTATCACTCAACCCATTTAACCTTGAGTAAATTTTTAGTTAGAAGTGCTTAATTAAAATGTCAAAGCCCTTAATGATGAAAAATACAAAATATTTTACAACTTTTTAAAATGGACGCTATTTAGACATAGTTGGCTCGTGTGAATAAAAAATAAGCAAACACGTTTGCTTCTAGTTTCCAGGAAATTGAACAATAAAAACACTTCCGTATTTGAATTAAAGCATTTCATAGAACGGAAAGTTTTTATTTTTTTATCACTCAACCCATTTAACCTTGAGTAAATTTTTAGTTAGAAGTGCTTAATTAAAATGTCAAAGCCCTTAATGATGAAAAATACAAAATATTTTACAACTTTTTAAAATGGACGCTATTTAGACATAGTTGGCTCGTGTGAATAAAAAATAAGCAAACACGTTTGCTTCTAGATTCCAGGAAATTGAACAATAAAAACACTTCCGTATTTGAATTAAAGCATTTCATAGAACGGAAAGTTTTTATTTTTTTATCACTCAACCCATTTAACCTTGAGTAAATTTTTAGTTAGAAGTGCTTAATTAAAATGTCAAAGCCCTTAATGATGAAAAATACAAAATATTTTACAACTTTTTAAAATGGACGCTATTTAGACATAGTTGGCTCGTGTGAATAAAAAATAAGCAAACACGTTTGCTTCTAGATTCCAGGAAATTGAACAATAAAAACACTTCCGTATTTGAATTAAAGCATTTCATAGAACGGAAAGTTTTTACTTTTTTATCACTCAACCCATTTAACCTTGAGTAAATTTTTAGTTAGAAGTGCTTAATTAAAATCTCAATGCCCTTAATGATGAAAAATACAAAATATTTTACAACTTTTTAAAATGGATGCTATTTAGACATAGTTGGCTCGTGTGAATAAAAAATTAGCAAACACGTTTGCTTCTAGATTCCAGGAAATTGAACAATAAAAACACTTCCGTATTTGAATTAAAGCATTTCATAGAACGGAAAGTTTTTATTTTTTTATCACTCAACCCTTTTAACCTCGAGTAAATTTTTAGTTAGAAGTGCTTAATTAAAATGTCAAAGCCCTTAATGATGAAAAATACAAAATATTTTACAACTTTTTAAAATGGACGCTATTTAGACATAGTTGGCTCGTGTGAATAAAAAATAAGCAAACACGTTTGCTTCTAGATTCCAGGAAATTGAACAATAAAAACACTTCCGTATTTGAATTAAAGCATTTCATAGAACGGAAAGTTTTTATTTTTTTATCACTCAACCCATTTAACCTTGAGTAAATTTTTAGTTAGAAGTGCCTAAATAAAATCTCAAAGCCCTTAATGATGAAAAATACAAAATATTTGTACAACTTTTTAAAATGGACGCTATTTAGACATAGTTGGCTCATGTGAATAAAAAATAAGCAAAAACATTTCCTTCTAGATTCCGGGAATGTGAACAATAAAAACACTTCCTCATTTGAATTAAACCAATATATAGAACGGAAAGTTGTTATTTTTTTTTTTTTTTCATTCAACCCATTTAAAGTTGAGTAAATTTTTGGTTAGAAGTGCCTAATTAAAATCTCAATGCCCTTAATGAAGAAAAATACAAAATATTTATACAGCTTTTTGAACTGGGCGCTATTTAGACATAGTTGGCTCATGTGAATAAAAAGTAAGCAAAAACATTTCCTTCTAGATTCCGGGAATGTGAACAATAAAAACACTTCCTCATTTGAATTAAACCAATATATAGAACGGAAAGTTGTTATTATTTTTTTTTTTTTCATTCAACACATTTAACCTTGAGTAAATTTTTGGTTAGAAGTGCCTAATTAAAATCTCAATGCCCTTAATGATGAAAAATACAAAATATTTGTACAACTTTTTAAAATGGACGCTATTTAGACATAGTTGGCTCATGTGAATAAAAAATAAGCAAAAACATTTCCTTCTAGATTCCGGGAATGTGAACAATAAAAACACTTCCTCATTTGAATTAAACCAATATATAGAACGGAAAGTTGTTATTTTTTTTTTTCATTCAACCCATTTAACCTTGAGTAAATTTTTGTTAGAAGTGCCTAATTAAAATCTCAATGCCCTCAATGATGAAAAATACAAAATATTTATACAGCTTTTTGAACTGGGCGCTATTTAGACGTAGTTGGCTCGTGTGAATAAAAAATAAGCAAAAACATTTCCTTCTAGATTCCGGGAATGTGAACAATAAAAACACTTCCTCATTTGAATTAAACCAATATATAGAACGGAAAGTTGTTATTTTTTTTTTTTTTTTCATTCAACACATTTAACCTTGAGTAAATTTTTGGTTAGAAGTGCCTAATTAAAATCTCAATGCCCTTAATGATGAAAAATACACAATATTTGTACAACTTTTTAAAATGGACGCTATTTAGACATAGTTGGCTCATGTGAATAAAAAATAAGCAAAAACATTTCCTTCTAGATTCCGCGAATGTGAACAATAAAAACACTTCCTCATTTGAATTAAACCAATATATAGAACGGAAAGTTGTTATTTTTTTTTTTTTTCATTCAACCCATTTAACTTTGAGTAAATTTTTGGTTAGAAGTGCCTAATTAAAATCTCAATGCCCTTAATGAAGAAAAATACAAAATATTTATACAGCTTTTTGAACAGGGCGCTATTTAGACATAGTTGGCTCATGTGAATAAAAAGTAAGCAAAAACATTTCCTTCTAGATTCCGGGAATGTGAACAATAAAAACATTTCCTCATTTGAATTAAACCAATATATAGAACGGAAAGTTGTTATTTTTTTTTTTTTTTTCATTCAACACATTTAACCTTGAGTAAATTTTTGGTTAGAAGTGCCTAATTAAAATCTCAATGCCCTCAATGATGAAAAATACAAAATATTTATACAGCTTTTTGAACTGGGCGCTATTTAGACGTAGTTGGCTCGTGTGAATAAAAAATAAGCAAAAACATTTCCTTCTAGATTCCGGGAATGTGAACAATAAAAACACTTCCTCATTTGAATTAAACCAATATATAGAACGGAAAGTTGTTATTTTTTTTTTTTTCATTCAACACATTTAACCTTGAGTAAATTTTTGGTTAGAAGTGCCTAATTAAAATCTCAATGCCCTTAATGATGAAAAATACACAATATTTGTACAACTTTTTAAAATGGACGCTATTTAGACATAGTTGGCTCATGTGAATAAAAAATAAGCAAAAACATTTCCTTCTAGATTCCGGGAATGTGAACAATAAAAACACTTCCTCATTTGAATTAAACCAATATATAGAACGGAAAGTTGTTATTTTTTTTTTTTTTCATTCAACACATTTAACCTTGAGTAAATTTTTGGTTAGAAGTGCCTAATTAAAATCTCAATGCCCTCAATGATGAAAAATACAAAATATTTATACAGCTTTTTGAACTGGGCGCTATTTAGACGTAGTTGGCTCGTGTGAATAAAAAATAAGCAAAAACATTTCCTTCTAGATTCCGGGAATGTGAACAATAAAAACACTTCCTCATTTGAATTAAACCAATATATAGAACGGAAAGTTGTTATTTTTTGTTTTTTTCATTCAACACATTTAACCTTGAGTAAATTTTTGGTTAGAAGTGCCTAATTAAAATCTCAATGCCCTTAATGATGAAAAATACACAATATTTGTACAACTTTTTAAAATGGACGCTATTTAGACATAGTTGGCTCATGTGAATAAAAAGTAAGCAAAAACATTTCCTTCTAGATTCCGGGAATGTGAACAATAAAAACACTTCCTCATTTGAATTAAACCAATATATAGAACGGAAAGTTGTTATTTTTTTTTTTTTTTCATTCAACCCATTTAACTTTGAGTAAATTTTTGGTTAGAAGTGCCTAATTAAAATCTCAATGCCCTTAATGAAGAAAAATACAAAATATTTATACAGCTTTTTGAACTGGGCGCTATTTAGACGTAGTTGGCTCATGTGAATAAAAAATAAGCAAAAACATTTCCTTCTAGATTCCGCTAATGTGAACAATAAAAACACTTCCTCATTTGAATTAAACCAATATATAGAACGGAAAGTTGTTATTTTTTTTTTTTCATTCAACCCATTTAACTTTGAGTAAATTTTTGGTTAGAAGTGCCTAATTAAAATCTCAATGCCCTTAATGAAGAAAAATACAAAATATTTATACAGCTTTTTGAACTGGGCGCTATTTAGACATAGTTGGCTCATGTGAATAAAAAATAAGCAAAAACATTTCCTTCTAGATTCCGCGAATGTGAACAATAAAAACACTTCCTCATTTGAATTAAACCAATATATAGAACAGAAAGTTGTTATTTTTTTTTTTTTTCATTCAACCCATTTAACTTTGAGTAAATTTTTGGTTAGAAGTGCCTAATTAAAATCTCAATGCCCTTAATGAAGAAAACTACAAAATATTTATACAGCTTTTTGAACTGGGCGCTATTTAGACATAGTTGGCTCATGTGAATAAAAAGTAAGCAAAAACATTTCCTTCTAGATTCCGGGAATGTGAACAATAAAAGCACTTCCTCATTTGAATTAAACCAATATATAGAACGGAAAGTTGTTATTTTTTTTTTTTTTTCATTCAACCCATTTAACTTTGAGTAAATTTTTGGTTAGAAGTGCCTAATTAAAATCTCAATGCCCTTAATGAAGAAAAATACAAAATATTTATACAGCTTTTTGAACTGGGCGCTATTTAGACATAGTTGGCTCATGTGAATAAAAAGTAAGCAAAAACATTTCCTTCTAGATTCCGGGAATGTGAACAATAAAAACACTTCCTCATTTGAATTAAACCAATATATAGAACGGAAAGTTGTTATTTTTTTTTTTTTTTCATTCAACACATTTAACCTTGAGTAAATTTTTGGTTAGAAGTGCCTAATTAAAATCTCAATGCCCTTAATGATGAAAAATACACAATATTTGTACAACTTTTTAAAATGGACGCTATTTAGACATAGTTGGCTCATGTGAATAAAAAATAAGCAAAAACATTTCCTTCTAGATTCCGCGAATGTGAACAATAAAAACACTTCCTCATTTGAATTAAACCAATATATAGAACGGAAAGTTGTTATTTTTTTTTTTTTCATTCAACCCATTTAACTTTGAGTAAATTTTTGGTTAGAAGTGCCTAATTAAAATCTCAATGCCCTTAATGAAGAAAAATACAAAATATTTATACAGCTTTTTGAACTGGGCGCTATTTAGACATAGTTGGCTCATGTGAATAAAAAGTAAGCAAAAACATTTCCTTCTAGATTCCGGGAATGTGAACAATAAAAACACTTCCTCATTTGAATTAAACCAATATATAGAACGGAAAGTTGTTATTATTATTTTTTTTTTCATTCAACACATTTAACCTTGAGTAAATTTTTGGTTAGAAGTGCCTAATTAAAATCTCAATGCCCTTAATGATGAAAAATACAAAATATTTGTACAACTTTTTAAAATGGACGCTATTTAGACATAGTTGGCTCATGTGAATAAAAAATAAGCAAAAACATTTCCTTCTAGATTCCGGGAATGTGAACAATAAAAACACTTCCTCATTTGAATTAAACCAATATATAGAACGGAAAGTTGTTATTTTTTTTTTTCATTCAACCCATTTAACCTTGAGTAAATTTTTGGTTAGAAGTGCCTAATTAAAATCTCAATGCCCTCAATGATGAAAAATACAAAATATTTATACAGCTTTTTGAACTGGGCGCTATTTAGATGTAGTTGGCTCGTGTGAATAAAAAATAAGCAAAAACATTTCCTTCTAGATTCTGGGAATGTGAACAATAAAAACACTTCCTCATTTGAATTAAACCAATATATAGAACGGAAAGTTGTTATTTTTTTTTTTTTTCATTCAACACATTTAACCTTGAGTAAATTTTTGGTTAGAAGTGCCTAATTAAAATCTCAATGCCCTTAATGATGAAAAATACACAATATTTGTACAACTTTTTAAAATAGACGCTATTTAGACATAGTTGGCTCATGTGAATAAAAAATAAGCAAAAACATTTCCTTCTAGATTCCGCGAATGTGAACAATAAAAACACTTCCTCATTTGAATTAAACCAATATATAGAACGGAAAGTTGTTATTTTTTTTTTTTTTTCATTCAACACATTTAACCTTGAGTAAATTTTTGGTTAGAAGTGCCTAATTAAAATCTCAATGCCCTTAATGATGAAAAATACAAAATATTTGTACAACTTTTTAAAATGGACGCTATTTAGACATAGTTGGCTCATGTGAATAAAAAATAAGCAAAAACATTTCCTTCTAGATTCCGCGAATGTGAACAATAAAAACACTTCCTCATTTGAATTAAACCAATATATAGAACGGAAAGTTGTTATTTTTTTTTTTTCATTCAACACATTTAACCTTGAGTAAATTTTTGGTTAGAAGTGCCTAATTAAAATCTCAATGCCCTTAATGATGAAAAATACACAATATTTGTACAACTTTTTAAAATGGACGCTATTTAGACATAGTTGGCTCATGTGAATAAAAAATAAGCAAAAACATTTCCTTCTAGATTCTGGGAATGTGAACAATAAAAACACTTCCTCATTTGAATTAAACCAATATATAGAACGGAAAGTTGTTATTTTTTTTTTTTTTCATTCAACACATTTAACCTTGAGTAAATTTTTGGTTAGAAGTGCCTAATTAAAATCTCAATGCCCTTAATGATGAAAAATACACAATATTTGTACAACTTTTTAAAATGGACGCTATTTAGACATAGTTGGCTCATGTGAATAAAAAATAAGCAAAAACATTTCCTTCTAGATTCCGCGAATGTGAACAATAAAAACACTTCCTCATTTGAATTAAACCAATATATAGAACGGAAAGTTGTTATTTTTTTTTTTTTTCATTCAACACATTTAACCTTGAGTAAATTTTTGGTTAGAAGTGCCTAATTAAAATCTCAATGCCCTTAATGATGAAAAATACACAATATTTGTACAACTTTTTAAAATGGACGCTATTTAGACATAGTTGGCTCATGTGAATAAAAAATAAGCAAAAACATTTCCTTCTAGATTCTGGGAATGTGAACAATAAAAACACTTCCTCATTTGAATTAAACCAATATATAGAACGGAAAGTTGTTATTTTTTTTTTTTTTTCATTCAACACATTTAACCTTGAGTAAATTTTTGGTTAGAAGTGCCTAATTAAAATCTCAATGCCCTTAATGATGAAAAATACACAATATTTGTACAACTTTTTAAAATGGACGCTATTTAGACATAGTTGGCTCATGTGAATAAAAAATAAGCAAAAACATTTCCTTCTAGATTCCGGGAATGTGAACAATAAAAACACTTCCTCATTTGAATTAAACCAATATATAGAACGGAAAGTTGTTATTTTTTTTTTTCATTCAACCCATTTAACCTTGAGTAAATTTTTGGTTAGAAGTGCCTAATTAAAATCTCAATGCCCTCAATGATGAAAAATACAAAATATTTATACAGCTTTTTGAACTGGGCGCTATTTAGACGTAGTTGGCTCGTGTGAATAAAAAATAAGCAAAAACATTTCCTTCTAGATTCCGGGAATGTGAACAATAAAAACACTTCCTCATTTGAATTAAACCAATATATAGAACGGAAAGTTGTTATTTTTTTTTTTTTCATTCAACCCATTTAACTTTGAGTAAATTTTTGGTTAGAAGTGCCTAATTAAAATCTCAATGCCCTTAATGAAGAAAAATACAAAATATTTATAGAGCTTTTTGAACTGGGCGCTATTTAGACATAGTTGGCTCATGTGAATAAAAAGTAAGCAAAAACATTTCCTTCTAGATTCCGGGAATGTGAACAATAAAAACACTTCCTCATTTGAATTAAACCAATATATAGAACGGAAAGTTGTTATTTTTTTTTTTTTTTTCATTCAACCCATTTAACTTTGAGTAAATTTTTGGTTAGAAGTGCCTAATTAAAATCTCAATGCCCTTAATGAAGAAAAATACAAAATATTTATACAGCTTTTTGAACTGGCCGCTATTTAGACATAGTTGGCTCATGTGAATAAAAAGTAAGCAAAAACATTTCCTTCTAGATTCCGGGAATGTGAACAATAAAAACACTTCCTCATTTGAATTAAACCAATATATAGAACGGAAAGTTGTTATTTTTTATTTTTTTTTCATTCAACACATTTAACCTTGAGTAAATTTTTGGTTAGAAGTGCCTAATTAAAATCTCAATGCCCTTAATGATGAAAAATACACAATATTTGTACAACTTTTTAAAATGGACGCTATTTAGACATAGTTGGCTCATGTGAATAAAAAATAAGCAAAAACATTTCCTTCTAGATTCCGCGAATGTGAACAATAAAAACACTTCCTCATTTGAATTAAACCAATATATAGAACGGAAAGTTGTTATTTTTTTTTTTTTTCATTCAACCCATTTAACTTTGAGTAAATTTTTGGTTAGAAGTGCCTAATTAAAATCTCAATGCCCTTAATGAAGAAAAATACAAAATATTTATACAGCTTTTTGAACTGGGCGCTATTTAGACATAGTTGGCTCATGTGAATAAAAAGTAAGCAAAAACATTTCCTTCTAGATTCCGGGAATGTGAACAATAAAAACACTTCCTCATTTGAATTAAACCAATATATAGAACGGAAAGTTGTTATTATTATTTTTTTTTTCATTCAACACATTTAACCTTGAGTAAATTTTTGGTTAGAAGTGCCTAATTAAAATCTCAATGCCCTTAATGATGAAAAATACATAATATTTGTACAACTTTTTAAAATGGACGCTATTTAGACATAGTTGGCTCATGTGAATAAAAAATAAGCAAAAACATTTCCTTCTAGATTCCGGGAATGTGAACAATAAAAACACTTCCTCATTTGAATTAAACCAATATATAGAACGGAAAGTTGTTATTTTTTTTTTTTCATTCAACCCATTTAACCTTGAGTAAATTTTTGGTTACAAGTGCCTAATTAAAATCTCAATGCCCTTAATGAAGAAAAATACAAAATATTTATACAGCTTTTTGAACTGGGCGCTATTTAGACGTAGTTGGCTCGTGTGAATAAAAAATAAGCAAAAACATTTCCTTCTAGATTCCGGGAATGTGAACAATAAAAACACTTCCTCATTTGAATTAAACCAATATATAGAACGGAAAGTTGTTGTTTTTTTTTTTTTTTTTCATTCAACACATTTAACCTTGAGTAAATTTTTGGTTAGAAGTGCCTAATTAAAATCTCAATGCCCTCAATGATGAAAAAGACAAAATATTTATACAGCTTTTTGAACTGGGCGCTATTTAGACGTAGTTGGCTCGTGTGAATAAAAAATAAGCAAAAACATTTCCTTCTAGATTCCGGGAATGTGAACAATAAAAACACTTCCTCATTTGAATTAAACCAATATATAGAGCGGAAAGTTGTTATTTTTTTTTTTTTTTCATTCAACACATTTAACCTTGAGTAAATTTTTGGTTAGAAGTGCCTAATTAAAATCTCAATGCCCTTAATGATGAAAAATACACAATATTTGTACAACTTTTTAAAATGGACGCTATTTAGACATAGTTGGCTCATGTGAATAAAAAATAAGCAAAAACATTTCCTTCTAGATTCCGCGAATGTGAACAATAAAAACACTTCCTCATTTGAGTTAAACCAATATATAGAACGGAAAGTTGTTATTTTTTTTTTTTTTTCATTCAACACATTTAACCTTGAGTAAATTTTTGGTTAGAAGTGCCTAATTAAAATCTCAATGCCCTTAATGATGAAAAATACAAAATATTTGTACAACTTTTTAAAATGGACGCTATTTAGACATAGTTGGCTCATGTGAATAAAAAATAAGCAAAAACATTTCCTTCTAGATTCCGGGAATGTGAACAAAAAAAACACTTCCTCATTTGAATTAAACCAATATATAGAACGGAAAGTTGTTATTTTTTTTTTTCATTCAACCCATTTAACCTTGAGTAAATTTTTGGTTAGAAGTGCCTAATTAGAATCTCAATGCCCTCAATGATGAAAAATACAAAATATTTATACAGCTTTTTGAACTGGGCGCTATTTAGACATAGTTGGCTCGTGTGAATAAAAAATAAGCAAAAACATTTCCTTCTAGATTCCGGGAATGTGAACAATAAAAACACTTCCTCATTTGAATTAAACCAATATATCGAACGGAAAGTTGTTATTTTTTTTTTTTTCATTCAACACATTTAACCTTGAGTAAATTTTTGGTTAGAAGTGCCTAATTAAAATCTCAATGCCCTTAATGATGAAAAATACACAATATTTGTACAACTTTTTAAAATGGACGCTATTTAGACATAGTTGGCTCATGTGAATAAAAAATAAGCAAAAACATTTCCTTCTAGATTCCGCGAATGTGAACAATAAAAACACTTCCTCATTTGAATTAAACCAATATATAGAACGGAAAGTTGTTATTTTTTTTTTTTTTCATTCAACCCATTTAACTTTGAGTAAATTTTTGGTTAGAAGTGCCTAATTAAAATCTCAATGCCCTTAATGATGAAAAATACAAAATATTTGTACAACTTTTTAAAATGGACGCTATTTAGACATAGTTGGCTCATGTGAATAAAAAATAAGCAAAAACATTTCCTTCTAGATTTCGGGAATGTGAACAATAAAAACACTTCCTCATTTGAATTAAACCAATATATAGAACGGAAAGTTGTTATTTTTTTTTTTCATTCAACCCATTTAACCTTGAGTAAATTTTTGGTTAGAAGTGCCTAATTAAAATCTCAATGCCCTTAATGAAGAAAAATACAAAATATTTATACAGCTTTTTGAACTGGGCGCTATTTAGACATAGTTGGCTCATGTGAATAAAAAGTAAGCAAAAACATTTCCTTCTAGATTCCGGGAATGTGAACAATAAAAACACTTCCTCATTTGAATTAAACCAATATATAGAACGGAAAGTTGTTATTATTATTTTTTTTTTTTCATTCAACACATTTAACCTTGAGTAAATTTTTGGTTAGAAGTGCCTAATTAAAATCTCAATGCCCTTAATGATGAAAAATACAAAATATTTGTACAACTTTTTAAAATGGACGCTATTTAGACATAGTTGGCTCATGTGAATAAAAAATAAGCAAAAACATTTCCTTCTAGATTCCGGGAATGTGAACAATAAAAACACTTCCTCATTTGAATTAAACCAATATATAGAACGGAAAGTTGTTATTTTTTTTTTTCATTCAACCCATTTAACCTTGAGTAAATTTTTGGTTAGAAGTGCCTAATTAAAATCTCAATGCCCTTAATGAAGAAAAATACAAAATATTTATACAGCTTTTTGAACTGGGCGCTATTTAGACGTAGTTGGCTCGTGTGAATAAAAAATAAGCAAAAACATTTTCTTCTAGATTCCGGGAATGTGAACAATAAAAACACTTCCTCATTTGAATTAAACCAATATATAGAACGGAAAGTTGTTATTTTTTTTTTTTTCATTCAACACATTTAACCTTGAGTAAATTTTTGGTTAGAAGTGCCTAATTAAAATCTCAATGCCCTCAATGATGAAAAAGACAAAATATTTATACAGCTTTTTGAACTGGGCGCTATTTAGACGTAGTTGGCCCGTGTGAATAAAAAATAAGCAAAAACATTTCCTTCTAGATTCCGGGAATGTGAACAATAAAAACACTTCCTCATTTGAATTAAACCAATATATAGAACGGAAAGTTGTTATTTTTTTTTTTTTTCATTCAACACATTTAACCTTGAGTAAATTTTTGGTTAGAAGTGCCTAATTAAAATCTCAATGCCCTTAATGATGAAAAATACACAATATTTGTACAACTTTTTAAAATGGACGCTATTTAGACATAGTTGGCTCATGTGAATAAAAAATAAGCAAAAACATTTCCTTCTAGATTCCGCGAATGTGAACAATAAAAACACTTCCTCATTTGAGTTAAACCAATATATAGAACGGAAAGTTGTTATTTTTTTTTTTTTTTTTCATTCAACACATTTAACCTTGAGTAAATTTTTGGTTAGAAGTGCCTAATTAAAATCTCAATGCCCTTAATGATGAAAAATACAAAATATTTGTACAACTTTTTAAAATGGACGCTATTTAGACATAGTTGGCTCATGTGAATAAAAAATAAGCAAAAACATTTCCTTCTAGATTCCGGGAATGTGAACAATAAAAACACTTCCTCATTTGAATTAAACCAATATATAGAACGGAAAGTTGTTATTTTTTTTTTTCATTCAACCCATTTAACCTTGAGTAAATTTTTGGTTAGAAGTGCCTAATTAAAATCTCAATGCCCTCAATGATGAAAAATACAAAATATTTATACAGCTTTTTGAACTGGGCGCTATTTAGACATAGTTGGCTCGTGTGAATAAAAAATAAGCAAAAACATTTCCTTCTAGATTCCGGGAATGTGAACAATAAAAACACTTCCTCATTTGAATTAAACCAATATATCGAACGGAAAGTTGTTATTTTTTTTTTTTTTTCATTCAACACATTTAACCTTGAGTAAATTTTTGGTTAGAAGTGCCTAATTAAAATCTCAATGCCCTTAATGATGAAAAATACACAATATTTGTACAACTTTTTAAAATGGACGCTATTTAGACATAGTTGGCTCATGTGAATAAAAAATAAGCAAAAACATTTCCTTCTAGATTCCGCGAATGTGAACAATAAAAACACTTCCTCATTTGAATTAAACCAATATATAGAACGGAAAGTTGTTATTTTTTTTTTTTTTCATTCAACCCATTTAACTTTGAGTAAATTTTTGGTTAGAAGCGCCTAATTAAAATCTCAATGCCCTTAATGATGAAAAATACAAAATATTTGTACAACTTTTTAAAATGGACGCTATTTAGACATAGTTGGCTCATGTGAATAAAAAATAAGCAAAAACATTTCCTTCTAGATTTCGGGAATGTGAACAATAAAAACACTTCCTCATTTGAATTAAACCAATATATAGAACGGAAAGTTGTTATTTTTTTTTTTTTCATTCAACCCATTTAACCTTGAGTAAATTTTTGGTTAGAAGTGCCTAATTAAAATCTCAATGCCCTCAATGATGAAAAATACAAAATATTTATACAGCTTTTTGAACTGGGCGCTATTTAGACATAGTTGGCTCGTGTGAATAAAAAATAAGCAAAAACATTTCCTTCTAGATTCCGCGAATGTGAACAATAAAAACACTTCCTCATTTGAATTAAACCAATATATAGAACGGAAAGTTGTTATTTTTTTTTTTTTTTTTCATTCAACACATTTAACCTTGAGTAAATTTTTGGTTAGAAGTGCCTAATTAAAATCTCAATGCCCTTAATGATGAAAAATACAAAATATTTGTACAACTTTTTAAAATGGACGCTATTTAGACATAGTTGGCTCATGTGAATAAAAAATTAGCAAAAACATTTTCTTCTAGATTCCGCGATTGTGAACAATAAAAACACTTCCTCATTTGAATTAAACCAATATATAGAACGGAAAGTTGTTATTTTTTTTTTTTTTCATTCAACACACTTAACCTTGAGTAAATTTTTGGTTAGAAGTGCCTAATTAAAATCTCAATGCCCTTAATGATGAAAAATACAAAATATTTGTACAACTTTTTAAAATGGACGCTATTTAGACATAGTTGGCTCATGTGAATAAAAAATAAGCAAAAACATTTCCTTCTAGATTCCGGGAATGTGAACAATAAAAACACTTCCTCATTTGAATTAAACCAATATATAGAACGGAAAGTTGTTATTTTTTTTTTTTCATTCAACCCATTTAACCTTGAGTAAATTTTTGGTTAGAAGTGCCTAATTAAAATCTCAATGCCCTCAATGATGAAAAATACAAAATATTTATACAGCTTTTTGAACTGGGCGCTATTTAGACATAGTTGGCTCGTGTGAATAAAAAATAAGCAAAAACATTTCCTTCTAGATTCCGCGAATGTGAACAATAAAAACACTTCCTCATTTGAATTAAACCAATATATAGAACGGAAAGTTGTTATTTTTTTTTTTTTTTCATTCAACACATTTAACCTTGAGTAAATTTTTGGTTAGAAGTGCCTAATTAAAATCTCAATGCCCTTAATGAAGAAAAATACAAAATATTTATACAGCTTTTTGAACTGGGCGCTATTTAGACATAGTTGGCTCGTGTGAATAAAAAATAAGCAAAAACATTTCCTTCTAGATTCCGGGAATGTGAACAATAAAAACACTTCCTCCTTTGAATTAAACCAATATGTAGAACGGGTAGTTATTATTTTTTCATTCAACCCATTTAACCTTGAGTAAATTTTTGGTTAGAAGTACCTAATTAAAATTTCAATGCCCTTAATGAAGAAAAATACAAAATATTTATACAGCTTTTTGTACTGGGCGCTATTTAGACATAGTTGGCTCGTGTGAATAAAAAATAAGCAAAAACATTTCCTTCTAGATTCCGGGAATGTGAACAATAAAAACACTTCCTCCTTTGAATTAAACCAATATGTAGAACGGGTAGTTGTTATTATTTTTTTTTTTCATTCAACACATTTAACCTTGAGTAAATTTTTGGTTAGAAGTGCCTAATTAAAATCTCAATGCCCTTAATGATGAAAAATACAAAATATTTATACAGCTTTTTGAACTGGGCGCTATTTAGACATAGTTGGCTCGTGTGAATAAAAATAAGCAAACACGTTTGCTTCTAGATTCCAGGAAATTGAACAATAAAAACACTTCCTCATTTGAATTAAACCAATATATAGAACGGAAAGTTGTTATTTTTTTTTTCATTCAACCCATTTAACGTTGAGTAAATTTTTGGTTAGAAGTGCCTAATTAAAATCTCAATGCCCTTAATGAAGAAAAATACAAAATATTTATACAGATTTTTGAACTGGGCGCTATTTAGACATAGTTGGCTCGTGTGAATAAAAAATAAGCAAAAACATTTCCTTCTAGATTCCGGGAATGTGAACAATAAAAACACTTCCTCATTTGAATTAAACCAATATATAGAACGGAAAGTTGTTATTTTTTTTTTTTCATTCAACACATTTAACCTTGAGTAAATTTTTGGTTAGAAGTGCCTAATTAAAATCTCAATGCCCTTAATGATGAAAAATACAAAATATTTATACAACTTTTTAAAATGGACGCTATTTAGACATAGTTGGCTCGTGTGAATAAAAAATAAGCAAACACGTTTGCTTCTAGATTCCAGGAAATTGAACAATAAAAACACTTCCTCATTTGAATTAAACCAATATATAGAATGGAAAGTTGTTATTTTTTTTTTTTTTTCATTCAACACATTTAACCTTGAGTAAATTTTTGGTTAGAAGTGCCTAATTAAAATCTCAATGCCCTTAATGATGAAAAATACAAAATATTTATACAACTTTTTAAAATGGACGCTATTTAGACATAGTTTGCTCGTGTGAATAAAAAATAAGCAAACACGTTTGCTTCTAGATTCCAGGAAATTGAACAATAAAAACACTTCCGTATTTGAATTAAAGCATTTCATAGAATGGAAAATTTTTTTTTTATCACTCAACCCATTTAACCATGAGTAAATTTTTAGTTAGAAGTACCTAATTAAAATCTCAAAGCCCTTAATGATGAAAAATACAAAATATTTGTACAACTTTTTAAAATGGACGATATTTAGACATAGTTGGCTCGTGTGAAAAAAAAATAAGCAAATACGTTTGCTTCCAAATTCCAGGAATTTGAACAATAAAAACACTTCCGTATTTGAATTAAAGCATTTCATAGAACGGAAAGTTTTTTTTATCACTCAACCCATTTAACCTTGAGTAAATTTTTAGTTAGAAGTGCCTAATTAAAATCTCAAAGCCCTTAATGATGAAAAATACAAAATATTTATACAACTTTTTAAAATGGACGCTATATAGACATAGTTGGCTCGTGTGAATAAAAAATAAGCAAACACGTTTGCTTCTAGATTCCAGGAAATTGAACAATAAAAACACTTCCGTATTTGAATTAAAGCATTTCATAGAATGGAAAGTTTTTTTTTTATCACTCAACCCATTTAACCTTGAGTAAGTTTTTAGTTAGAAGTACCTAATTAAAATCTCAAAGCCCTTAATGATGAAAAATACACAATATTTGTACAACTTCTTAAAATGGACGCTATTTAGACATAGTTGGCTCGTGTGAATAAAAAATAAGCAAACACGTTTGCTTCTAGATTTCAAGAAATTGAACAATAAAAACACTTCCGTATTTGAATTAAAGCATTTCATAGAAGGGAAGGGTTTTTTTTATCACTCAACCCATTTAACCTTGAGTAAATTTTTAGTTAGAAGTGCCTAATTAAAATCTCAATGCCCTTAATGATGAAAAATATAAAATATTTATACAGCTTTTTGAAATGGGCGCTATTTAGACATAGTTGGCTCGTGTGAATAAAAAATAAGCAAACACGTTTGCTTCTAGATTCCAGGAAATTGAACAATAAAAACACTTCCGTATTTGAATTAAAGCATTTCATAGAACGGAAAGTTTTTTTTTATAACTCAACCCATTTAACCTTGAGTAAATTTTTAGTTAGAAGTGCCTAATTAAAATCTCAAAGCCCTTAATGATGAAAAATACAAAATATTTATACAACTTTTTTAAATGGACGCTATATAGACTTAGTTGGCTCGTGTGAATAAAAAATAAGCAAACACGTTTGCTTCTAGATTCCAGGAAATTGAACAATAAAAACACTTCCGTATTTGAATTAAAGCATTTCATAGAACGGAAAGTTTTTTTTTTATCACTCAACCCATTTAACCTTGAGTAAATTTTTAGTTAGAAGTACCTAATTAAAATCTCAAAGCCCTTAATGATGAAAAATACAAAATATTTATGCAACTTTTTTAAATGGACGCTATATAGACATAGTTGGCTCGTGTGAATAAAAAATAAGCAAACACGTTTGCTTCTAGATTCCAGGAAATTGAACAATAAAAACACTTCCGTATTTGAATTAAAGCATTTCATAGAATGGAAAGTTTTTTTTTTATCACTTAACCCATTTAACCTTAAGTAAATTTTTAGTTAGAAGTACCTAATTAAAATCTCAAAGCCCTTAATGATAAAAAATACAAAATATTTGTACAACTTTTTAAAATGGACGCTATATAGACATAGCTGGCTCGTGTGAATAAAAAATAAGCAAACACGTTTGCTTCTAGATTCCAGGAAATTGAACAATAAAAACACTTCCGTATTTGAATTAAATCATTTCATAGAATGAAAAGTTTTTTTTTTATCACTCAACCCATTTAACCTTGAGTAAATTTTTAGTTAGAAGTACCTAATTAAAATCTCAAAGCCCTTAATGATGAAAAATACAAAATATTTATACAACTTTTTAAAATGGACGCTATATAGACATAGTTGGCTCGTGTGAATAAAAAATAAGCAAACACGTTTGCTTCTAGATTCCAGGAAATTGAACAATAAAAACACTTCCGTATTTGAATTAAAGCATTTCATAGAATGGAAAGTTTTTTTTTTATCACTCAACCCATTTAACCTTGAGTAAATTTTTAGTTAGAAGTACCTAATTAAAATCTCAAAGCCCTTAATGATGAAAAATACAAAATATTTGTACAACTTTTTAAAATGGACGCTATATAGACATAGTTGGCTCGTGTGAATAAAAAATAAGCAAACACATTTGCTTCTAGATTCCAGGAAGTTGAACAATAAAAACACTTCCGTATTTGAATTAAAGCATTTCATAGAATGGAAAGTTTTTTTTTTATCACTCAACCCATTTAACCTTGAGTAAATTTTTAGTTAGAAGTACCTAATTAAAATCTCAAAGCCCTTAATGATGAAAAATACAAAATATTTATACAACTTTTTAAAATGGACGCTATATAGACATAGTTGGCTCGTGTGAATAAAAAATAAGCAAACACGTTTGCTTCTAGATTCCAGGAAATTGAACAATAAAAACACTACCGTATTTGAATTAAAGCATTTCATAGAATGGTAAGTGTTTTTTTTTATCACTCAACCCATTTAACCTTGAGTAAATTTTTAGTTAGAAGTACCTAATTAAAATCTCAAAGCCCTTAATGATGAAAAATACAAAATATTTATACAACTTTTTAAAATGGACGCTATATAGACATAGTTGGCTCGTGTGAATAAAAAATAAGCAAACACGTTTGCTTCTAGATTCCAGGAAATTGAACAATAAAAACACTTCCGTATTTGAATTAAAGCATTTCATAGAATGGAAAGTTTTTTTTTTATCACTCAACCCATTTAACCTTGAGTAAATTTTTAGTTAGAAGTACCTAATTAAAATCTCAAAGCCCTTAATGATGAAAAATACAAAATATTTATACAACTTTTTAAAATGGACGCTATATATACATAGTTGGCTCGTGTGAATAAAAAATAAGCAAACACGTTTGCTTCTAGATTCCAGGAAATTGAACAATAAAAACACTTCCGTATTTGAATTAAAGCATTTCATAGAATGGAAAGTTTTTTTTTTATCACTCAACCCATTTAACCTTGAGTAAATTTTTAGTTAGAAGTACCTAATTAAAATCTCAAAGCCCTTAATGATGAAAAATACAAAATATTTGTACAACTTTTTAAAATGGACGCTATATAGACATAGTTGGCTCGTGTGAATAAAAAATAAGCAAACACGTTTGCTTCTAGATTCCAGGAAATTGAACAATAAAAACACTTCCGTATTTGAATTAAAGCATTTCATAGAATGGAAAGTTTTTTTTTTTATCACTCAACCCATTTAACCTTGAGTAAATTTTTAGTTAGAAGTACCTAATTAAAATCTCAAAGCCCTTAATGATGAAAAATACAAAATATTTATACAACTTTTTAAAATGGACGCTATATAGACATAGTTGGCTCGTGTGAATAAAAAATAAGCAAACACGTTTGCTTCTAGATTCCAGGAAATTGAACAATAAAAACACTTCCGTATTTGAATTAAAGCATTTCATAGAATGGAAAGTTTTTTTTTTTATCACTCAACCCATTTAACCTTGAGTAAATTTTTAGTTAGAAGTACCTAATTAAAATCTCAAAGCCCTTAATGATGAAAAATACAAAATATTTGTACAACTTTTTAAAATGGACGCTATATAGACATAGTTGGCTCGTGTGAATAAAAAATAAGCAAACACGTTTGCTTCTAGATTCCAGGAAATTGAACAATAAAAACACTTCCGTATTTGAATTAAAGCATTTCATAGAATGGAAAGTTTTTTTTTTATCACTCAACCCATTTAACCTTGAGTAAATTTTTAGTTAGAAGTACCTAATTAAAATCTCAAAGCCCTTAATGATGACAAATACAAAATATTTGTACAACTTTTTAAAATGGACGCTATATAGACATAGTTGGCTCGTGTGAATAAAAAATAAGCAAACACGTTTGCTTCTAGATTCCAGGAAATTGAACAATAAAAACACTTCCGTATTTGAATTAAAGCATTTCATAGAATGGAAGGTTTTTTTTTTATCACTCAACCCATTTAACCTTGAGTAAATTTTTAGTTAGAAGTACCTAGTTAAAATCTCAAAGCCCTTAATGATGAAAAATACAAAATATTTATACAACTTTTTTAAATGGACGCTATATAGACATAGTTGGCTCGTTTGAATAAAAAATAAGCAAACACGTTTGCTTCTAGATTCCAGGAATTTGAACAATAAAAACACTTCCGTATTTGAATTAAAGCATTTCATAGAATGGAAAGTTTTTTTTTTATCACTCAACCCATTTAACCTTGAGTAAATTTTTAGTTAGAAGTACCTAATTAAAATCTCAAAGCCCTTAATGATGAAAAATACAAAATATTTATACAACTTTTTAAAATGGACGCTATATAGACATAGTTGGCTCGTGTGAATAAAAATAAGCAAACACGTTTGCTTCTAGATTCCAGGAAATTGAACAATAAAAACACTTCCGTATTTGAATTAAAGCATTTCATAGAATGGAAAGTTTTTTTTTTATCACTCAACCCATTTAACCTTGAGTAAATTTTTAGTTAGAAGTACCTAATTAAAATCTCAAAGCCCTTAATGATGAAAAATACAAAATATTTATACAACTTTTTAAAATGGACGCTATATAGACATAGTTGGCTCGTGTGAATAAAAAATAAGCAAACACGTTTGCTTCTAGATTCCAGGAAATTGAACAATAAAAACACTTCCGTATTTGAATTAAAGCATTTCATAGAATGGAAGGTTTTTTTTTTATCACTCAACCCATTTAACCTTGAGTAAATTTTTAGTTAGAAGTACCTAGTTAAAATCTCAAAGCCCTTAATGATGAAAAATACAAAATATTTGTACAACTTTTTAAAATGGACGCTATATAGACATAGTTGGCTCGTGTGAATAAAAAATAAGCAAACACGTTTGCTTCTAGATTCCAGGAAATTGAACAATAAAAACACTTCCGTATTTGAATTAAATCATTTCATAGAATGAAAAGTTTTTTTTTTTATCACTCAACCCATTTAACCTTGAGTAAATTTTTAGTTAGAAGTACCTAATTAAAATCTCAAAGCCCTTAATGATGAAAAATATAAAATATTTTTACAACTTTTTAAAATGGACGCTATATAGACATAGTTGGCTCGTGTGAATAAAAAATAAGCAAACACGTTTGCTTCTAGATTCCAGGAAATTGAACAATAAAAACACTTCCGTATTTGAATTAAAGCATTTCATAGAATGGAAAGTTTTTTTTTTATCACTCAACCCATTTAACCTTGAGTAAATTTTTAGTTAGAAGTACCTAATTAAAATCTCAAAGCCCTTAATGATGAAAAATACAAAATATTTGTACAACTTTTTAAAATGGACGCTATATAGACATAGTTGGCTCGTGTGAATAAAAAATAAGCAAACACATTTGCTTCTAGATTCCAGGAAATTGAACAATAAAAACACTTCCGTATTTGAATTAAAGCATTTCATAGAATGGAAAGTTTTTTTTTTATCACTCAACCCATTTAACCTTGAGTAAATTTTTAGTTAGAAGTACCTAATTAAAATCTCAAAGCCCTTAATGATGAAAAATACAAAATATTTGTACAACTTTTTAAAATGGACGCTATATAGACATAGTTGGCTCGTGTGAATAAAAAATAAGCAAACACATTTGCTTCTAGATTCCAGGAAATTGAACAATAAAAACACTTCCGTATTTGAATTAAAGCATTTCATAGAATGGAAAGTTTTTTTTTTATCACTCAACCCATTTAACCTTGAGTAAATTTTTAGTTAGAAGTACCTAATTAAAATCTCAAAGCCCTTAATGATGAAAAATACAAAATATTTATACAACTTTTTAAAATGGACGCTATATAGACATAGTTGGCTCGTGTGAATAAAAAATAAGCAAACACGTTTGCTTCTAGATTCCAGGAAATTGAACAATAAAAACACTTCCGTATTTGAATTAAATCATTTCATAGAATGAAAAGTTTTTTTTTTTATCACTCAACCCATTTAACCTTGAGTAAATTTTTAGTTAGAAGTACCTAATTAAAATCTCAAAGCCCTTAATGATGAAAAATACAAAATATTTGTACAACTTTTTAAAATGGACGCTATATAGACATAGTTGGCTCGTGTGAATAAAAAATAAGCAAACACATTTGCTTCTAGATTCCAGGAAATTGAACAATAAAAACACTTCCGTATTTGAATTAAAGCATTTCATAGAATGGAAAGTTTTTTTTTTATCACTCAACCCATTTAACCTTGAGTAAATTTTTAGTTAGAAGTACCTAATTAAAATCTCAAAGCCCTTAATGATGAAAAATACAAAATATTTATACAACTTTTTAAAATGGACGCTATATAGACATAGTTGGCTCGTGTGAATAAAAAATAAGCAAACACGTTTGCTTCTAGATTCCAGGAAATTGAACAATAAAAACACTACTGTATTTGAATTAAAGCATTTCATAGAATGGAAAGTTTTTTTTTATCACTCAACCCATTTAACCTTGAGTAAATTTTTAGTTAGAAGTACCTAATTAAAATCTCAAAGCCCTTAATGATGAAAAATACAAAATATTTATACAACTTTTTAAAATGGACGCTATATAGACATAGTTGGCTCGTGTGAATAAAAAATAAGCAAACACGTTTGCTTCTAGATTCCAGGAAATTGAACAATAAAAACACTACTGTATTTGAATTAAAGCATTTCATAGAATGGAAAGTTTTTTTTTATCACTCAACCCATTTAACCTTGAGTAAATTTTTAGTTAGAAGTACCTAATTAAAATCTCAAAGCCCTTAATGATGAAAAATACAAAATATTTATACAACTTTTTAAAATGGACGCTATATAGACATAGTTGGCTCGTGTGAATAAAAAATAAGCAAACACGTTTGCTTCTAGATTCCAGGAAATTGAACAATAAAAACACTTCCGTATTTGAATTAAAGCATTTCATAGAATGGAAAGTTTTTTTTTTATCACTCAACCCATTTAACCTTGAGTAAATTTTTAGTTAGAAGTACCTAATTAAAATCTCAAAGCCCTTAATGATGAAAAATACAAAATATTTGTACAACTTTTTAAAATGGACGCTATATAGACATAGTTGGCTCGTGTGAATAAAAAATAAGCAAACACATTTGCTTCTAGATTCCAGGAAATTGAACAATAAAAACACTTCCGTATTTGAATTAAAGCATTTCATAGAATGGAAAGTTTTTTTTTTATCACTCAACCCATTTAACCTTGAGTAAATTTTTAGTTAGAAGTACCTAATTAAAATCTCAAAGCCCTTAATGATGAAAAATACAAAATATTTATACAACTTTTTAAAATGGACGCTATATAGACATAGTTGGCTCGTGTGAATAAAAAATAAGCAAACACGTTTGCTTCTAGATTCCAGGAAATTGAACAATAAAAACACTACTGTATTTGAATTAAAGCATTTCATAGAATGGAAAGTTTTTTTTTATCACTCAACCCATTTAACCTTGAGTAAATTTTTAGTTAGAAGTACCTAATTAAAATCTCAAAGCCCTTAATGATGAAAAATACAAAATATTTGTACAACTTTTTAAAATGGACGCTATATAGACATAGTTGGCTCGTGTGAATAAAAAATAAGCAAACACGTTTGCTTCTAGATTCCAGGAAATTGAACAATAAAAACACTTCCGTATTTGAATTAAATCATTTCATAGAATGAAAAGTTTTTTTTTTTATCACTCAACCCATTTAACCTTGAGTAAATTTTTAGTTAGAAGTACCTAATTAAAATCTCAAAGCCCTTAATGATGAAAAATATAAAATATTTTTACAACTTTTTAAAATGGACGCTATATAGACATAGTTGGCTCGTGTGAATAAAAAATAAGCAAACACGTTTGCTTCTAGATTCCAGGAAATTGAACAATAAAAACACTACCGTATTTGAATTAAAGCATTTCATAGAATGGAAAGTTTTTTTTTATCACTCAACCCATTTAACCTTGAGTAAATTTTTAGTTAGAAGTACCTAATTAAAATCTCAAAGCCCTTAATGATGAAAAATACAAAATATTTGTACAACTTTTTAAAATGGACGCTATATAGACATAGTTGGCTCGTGTGAATAAAAAATAAGCAAACACGTTTGCTTCTAGATTCCAGGAAATTGAACAATAAAAACACTTCCGTATTTGAATTAAATCATTTCATAGAATGAAAAGTTTTTTTTTTTATCACTCAACCCATTTAACCTTGAGTAAATTTTTAGTTAGAAGTACCTAATTAAAATCTCAAAGCCCTTAATGATGAAAAATATAAAATATTTTTACAACTTTTTAAAATGGACGCTATATAGACATAGTTGGCTCGTGTGAATAAAAAATAAGCAAACACGTTTGCTTCTAGATTCCAGGAAATTGAACAATAAAAACACTTCCGTATTTGAATTAAATCATTTCATAGAATGAAAAGTTTTTTTTTTTATCACTCAACCCATTTAACCTTGAGTAAATTTTTAGTTAGAAGTACCTAATTAAAATCTCAAAGCCCTTAATGATGAAAAATATAAAATATTTTTACAACTTTTTAAAATGGACGCTATATAGACATAGTTGGCTCGTGTGAATAAAAAATAAGCAAACACGTTTGCTTCTAGATTCCAGGAAATTGAACAATAAAAACACTTCCGTATTTGAATTAAATCATTTCATAGAATGAAAAGTTTTTTTTTTTATCACTCAACCCATTTAACCTTGAGTAAATTTTTAGTTAGAAGTACCTAATTAAAATCTCAAAGCCCTTAATGATGAAAAATATAAAATATTTTTACAACTTTTTAAAATGGACGCTATATAGACATAGTTGGCTCGTGTGAATAAAAAATAAGCAAACACGTTTGCTTCTAGATTCCAGGAAATTGAACAATAAAAACACTACCGTATTTGAATTAAAGCATTTCATAGAATGGAAAGTTTTTTTTTATCACTCAACCCATTTAACCTTGAGTAAATTTTTAGTTAGAAGTACCTAATTAAAATCTCAAAGCCCTTAATGATGAAAAATACAAAATATTTGTACAACTTTTTAAAATGGACGCTATATAGACATAGTTGGCTCGTGTGAATAAAAAATAAGCAAACACGTTTGCTTCTAGATTCCAGGAAATTGAACAATAAAAACACTTCCGTATTTGAATTAAATCATTTCATAGAATGAAAAGTTTTTTTTTTTATCACTCAACCCATTTAACCTTGAGTAAATTTTTAGTTAGAAGTACCTAATTAAAATCTCAAAGCCCTTAATGATGAAAAATATAAAATATTTTTACAACTTTTTAAAATGGACGCTATATAGACATAGTTGGCTCGTGTGAATAAAAAATAAGCAAACACGTTTGCTTCTAGATTCCAGGAAATTGAACAATAAAAACACTTCCGTATTTGAATTAAATCATTTCATAGAATGAAAAGTTTTTTTTTTTATCACTCAACCCATTTAACCTTGAGTAAATTTTTAGTTAGAAGTACCTAATTAAAATCTCAAAGCCCTTAATGATGAAAAATATAAAATATTTTTACAACTTTTTAAAATGGACGCTATATAGACATAGTTGGCTCGTGTGAATAAAAAATAAGCAAACACGTTTGCTTCTAGATTCCAGGAAATTGAACAATAAAAACACTTCCGTATTTGAATTAAATCATTTCATAGAATGAAAAGTTTTTTTTTTTATCACTCAACCCATTTAACCTTGAGTAAATTTTTAGTTAGAAGTACCTAATTAAAATCTCAAAGCCCTTAATGATGAAAAATACAAAATATTTGTACAACTTTTTAAAATGGACGCTATATAGACATAGTTGGCTCGTGTGAATAAAAAATAAGCAAACACGTTTGCTTCTAGATTCCAGGAAATTGAACAATAAAAACACTACCGTATTTGAATTAAAGCATTTCATAGAATGGAAAGTTTTTTTTTATCACTCAACCCATTTAACCTTGAGTAAATTTTTAGTTAGAAGTACCTAATTAAAATCTCAAAGCCCTTAATGATGAAAAATACAAAATATTTGTACAACTTTTTAAAATGGACGCTATATAGACATAGTTGGCTCGTGTGAATAAAAAATAAGCAAACACGTTTGCTTCTAGATTCCAGGAAATTGAACAATAAAAACACTTCCGTATTTGAATTAAAGCATTTCATAGAATGGAAGGTTTTTTTTTTATCACTCAACCCATTTAACCTTGAGTAAATTTTTAGTTAGAAGTACCTAGTTAAAATCTCAAAGCCCTTAATGATGAAAAATACAAAATATTTGTACAACTTTTTAAAATGGACGCTATATAGACATAGTTGGCTCGTGTGAATAAAAAATAAGCAAACACGTTTGCTTCTAGATTCCAGGAAATTGAACAATAAAAACACTTCCGTATTTGAATTAAATCATTTCATAGAATGAAAAGTTTTTTTTTTTATCACTCAACCCATTTAACCTTGAGTAAATTTTTAGTTAGAAGTACCTAATTAAAATCTCAAAGCCCTTAATGATGAAAAATATAAAATATTTTTACAACTTTTTAAAATGGACGCTATATAGACATAGTTGGCTCGTGTGAATAAAAAATAAGCAAACACGTTTGCTTCTAGATTCCAGGAAATTGAACAATAAAAACACTTCCGTATTTGAATTAAAGCATTTCATAGAATGGAAAGTTTTTTTTTTATCACTCAACCCATTTAACCTTGAGTAAATTTTTAGTTAGAAGTACCTAATTAAAATCTCAAAGCCCTTAATGATGAAAAATACAAAATATTTGTACAACTTTTTAAAATGGACGCTATATAGACATAGTTGGCTCGTGTGAATAAAAAATAAGCAAACACATTTGCTTCTAGATTCCAGGAAATTGAACAATAAAAACACTTCCGTATTTGAATTAAAGCATTTCATAGAATGGAAAGTTTTTTTTTTATCACTCAACCCATTTAACCTTGAGTAAATTTTTAGTTAGAAGTACCTAATTAAAATCTCAAAGCCCTTAATGATGAAAAATACAAAATATTTATACAACTTTTTAAAATGGACGCTATATAGACATAGTTGGCTCGTGTGAATAAAAAATAAGCAAACACGTTTGCTTCTAGATTCCAGGAAATTGAACAATAAAAACACTACCGTATTTGAATTAAAGCATTTCATAGAATGGAAAGTTTTTTTTTTTATCACTCAACCCATTTAACCTTGAGTAAATTTTTAGTTAGAAGTACCTAATTAAAATCTCAAAGCCCTTAATGATGAAAAATACAAAATATTTATACAACTTTTTAAAATGGACGCTATATAGACATAGTTGGCTCGTGTGAATAAAAAATAAGCAAACACGTTTGCTTCTAGATTCCAGGAAATTGAACAATAAAAACACTTCCGTATTTGAATTAAAGCATTTCATAGAATGGAAAGTTTTTTTTTTATCACTCAACCCATTTAACCTTGAGTAAATTTTTAGTTAGAAGTACCTAATTAAAATCTCAAAGCCCTTAATGATGAAAAATACAAAATATTTATACAACTTTTTAAAATGGACGCTATATAGACATAGTTGGCTCGTGTGAATAAAAAATAAGCAAACACGTTTGCTTCTAGATTCCAGGAAATTGAACAATAAAAACACTTCCGTATTTGAATTAAAGCATTTCATAGAATGGAAAGTTGTTTTTTTATCACTCAACCCATTTAACCTTGAGTAAATTTTTAGTTAGAAGTACCTAATTAAAATCTCAAAGCCCTCAATGATGAAAAATACAAAATATTTGTACAACTTTTTAAAATGGACGCTATATAGACATAGTTGGCTCGTGTGAATAAAAAATAAGCAAACACGTTTGCTTCTAGATTCCAGGAAATTGAACAATAAAAACACTTCCGTATTTGAATTAAAGCATTTCATAGAATAGAAAGTTTTTTTTTTTATCACTCAACCCATTTAACCTTGAGTAAATTTTTAGTTAGAAGTACCTAATTAAAATCTCAAAGCCCTTAATGATGAAAAATACAAAATATTTATACAACTTTTTAAAATGGACGCTATATAGACATAGTTGGCTCGTGTGAATAAAAAATAAGCAAACACGTTTGCTTCTAGATTCCAGGAAATTGAACAATAAAAACACTTCCGTATTTGAATTAAAGCATTTCATAGAATGGAAAGTTTTTTTTTATCACTCAACCCATTTAACCTTGAGTAAATTTTTAGTTAGAAGTACCTAATTAAAATCTCAAAGCCCTTAATGATGAAAAATACAAAATATTTGTACAACTTTTTAAAATGGACGCTATATAGACATAGTTGGCTCGTGTGAATAAAAAATAAGCAAACACGTTTGCTTCTAGATTCCAGGAAATTGAACAATAAAAACACTTCCGTATTTGAATTAAAGCATTTCATAGAATGGAAAGTTTTTTTTTTATCACTCAACCCATTTAACCTTGAGTAAATTTTTAGTTAGAAGTACCTAATTAAAATCTCAAAGCCCTTAATGATGAAAAATACAAAATATTTGTACAACTTTTTAAAATGGACGCTATATAGACATAGTTGGCTCGTGTGAATAAAAAATAAGCAAACACGTTTGCTTCTAGATTCCAGGAAATTGAACAATAAAAACACTTCCGTATTTGAATTAAAGCATTTCATAGAATGGAAGGTTTTTTTTTTATCACTCAACCCATTTAACCTTGAGTAAATTTTTAGTTAGAAGTACCTAGTTAAAATCTCAAAGCCCTTAATGATGAAAAATACAAAATATTTATACAACTTTTTTAAATGGACGCTATATAGACATAGTTGGCTCGTTTGAATAAAAAATAAGCAAACACGTTTGCTTCTAGATTCCAGGAAATTGAACAATAAAAACACTTCCGTATTTGAATTAAAGCATTTCATAGAATGGAAAGTTTTTTTTTATCACTCAACCCATTTAACCTTGAGTAAATTTTTAGTTAGAAGTACCTAATTAAAATCTCAAAGCCCTTAATGATGAAAAATACAAAATATTTATACAACTTTTTAAAATGGACGCTATATAGACATAGTTGGCTCGTGTGAATAAAAAATAAGCAAACACGTTTGCTTCTAGATTCCAGGAAATTGAACAATAAAAACACTTCCGTATTTGAATTAAAGCATTTCATAGAATGGAAAGTTTTTTTTTATCACTCAACCCATTTAACCTTGAGTAAATTTTTAGTTAGAAGTACCTAATTAAAATCTCAAAGCCCTTAATGATGAAAAATACAAAATATTTATACAACTTTTTAAAATGGACGCTATATAGACATAGTTGGCTCGTGTGAATAAAAAATAAGCAAACACGTTTGCTTCTAGATTCCAGGAAATTGAACAATAAAAACACTTCCGTATTTGAATTAAAGCATTTCATAGAATGGAAAGTTTTTTTTTTATCACTCAACCCATTTAACCTTGAGTAAATTTTTAGTTAGAAGTACCTAATTAAAATCTCAAAGCCCTTAATGATGAAAAATACAAAATATTTGTACAACTTTTTAAAATGGACGCTATATAGACATAGTTGGCTCGTGTGAATAAAAAATAAGCAAACACGTTTGCTTCTAGATTCCAGGAAATTGAACAATAAAAACACTTCCGTATTTGAATTAAAGCATTTCATAGAATGGAAAGTTTTTTTTTTATCACTCAACCCATTTAACCTTGAGTAAATTTTTAGTTAGAAGTACCTAATTAAAATCTCAAAGCCCTTAATGATGAAAAATACAAAATATTTATACAACTTTTTAAAATGGACGCTATATAGACATAGTTGGCTTGTGTGAATAAAAAATAAGCAAACACGTTTGCTTCTAGATTCCAGGAAATTGAACAATAAAAACACTTCCGTATTTGAATTAAAGCATTTCATAGAATGGAAAGTTTTTTTTTTTATCACTCAACCCATTTAACCTTGAGTAAATTTTTAGTTAGAAGTACCTAATTAAAATCTCAAAGCCCTTAATGATGAAAAATACAAAATATTTATACAACTTTTTAAAATGGACGCTATATAGACATAGTTGGCTCGTGTGAATAAAAAATAAGCAAACACGTTTGCTTCTAGATTCCAGGAAATTGAACAATAAAAACACTTCCGTATTTGAATTAAAGCATTTCATAGAATGGAAAGTTTTTTTTTTATCACTCAACCCATTTAACCTTGAGTAAATTTTTAGTTAGAAATACCTAATTAAAATCTCAAAGCCCTTAATGATGAAAAATACAAAATATTTGTACAACTTTTTAAAATGGACGCTATATAGACATAGTTGGCTCGTGTGAATAAAAAATAAGCAAACACGTTTGCTTCTAGATTCCAGGAAATTGAACAATAAAAACACTTCCGTATTTGAATTAAAGCATTTCATAGAATGGAAAGTTTTTTTTTTATCACTCAACCCATTTAACCTTGAGTAAATTTTTAGTTAGAAGTACCTAATTAAAATCTCAAAGCCCTTAATGATGAAAAATACAAAATATTTATACAACTTTTTAAAATGGACGCTATATAGACATAGTTGGCTCGTGTGAATAAAAAATAAGCAAACACGTTTGCTTCTAGATTCCAGGAAATTGAACAATAAAAACACTTCCGTATTTGAATTAAAGCATTTCATAGAATGGAAAGTTTTTTTTTTATCACTCAACCCATTTAACCTTGAGTAAATTTTTAGTTAGAAATACCTAATTAAAATCTCAAAGCCCTTAATGATGAAAAATACAAAATATTTGTACAACTTTTTAAAATGGACGCTATATAGACATAGTTGGCTCGTGTGAATAAAAAATAAGCAAACACGTTTGCTTCTAGATTCCAGGAAATTGAACAATAAAAACACTTCCGTACTTGAATTAAAGCATTTCATAGAATGGAAAGTTTTTTTTTTTATCACTCAACCCATTTAACCTTGAGTAAATTTTTAGTTAGAAGTACCTAATTAAAATCTCAAAGCCCTTAATGATGAAAAATACAAAATATTTGTACAAATTTTTAAAATGGACGCTATATAGACATAGTTGGCTCGTGTGAATAAAAAATAAGCAAACACGTTTGCTTCTAGATTCCAGGAAATTGAACAATAAAAACACTTCCGTATTTGAATTAAAGCATTTCATAGAATGGAAAGTTTTTTTTTTTATCACTCAACCCATTTAACCTTGAGTAAATTTTTAGTTAGAAGTACCTAATTAAAATCTCAAAGCCCTTAATGATGAAAAATACAAAATATTTGTACAACTTCTTAAAATGGACGCTATATAGACATAGTTGGCTCGTGTGAATAAAAAATAAGCAAACACGTTTGCTTCTAGATTCCAGGAAATTGAACAATAAAAACACTTCCGTATTTGAATTAAAGCATTTCATAGAATGGAAAGTTTTTTTTTTATCACTCAACCCATTTAACCTTGAGTAAATTTTTAGTTAGAAGTACCTAATTAAAATCTCAAAGCCCTTAATGATGAAAAATACAAAATATTTATACAACTTTTTAAAATGGACGCTATATAGACATAGTTGGCTCGTGTGAATAAAAAATAAGCAAACACGTTTGCTTCTAGATTCCAGGAAATTGAACAATAAAAACACTTCCGTATTTGAATTAAAGCATTTCATAGAATGGAAAGTTTTTTTTTTTATCACTCAACCCATTTAACCTTGAGTAAATTTTTAGTTAGAAGTACCTAATTAAAATCTCAAAGCCCTTAATGATGAAAAATACAAAATATTTGTACAACTTTTTAAAATGGACGCTATATAGACATAGTTGGCTCGTGTGAATAAAAAATAAGCAAACACGTTTGCTTCTAGATTCCAGGAAATTGAACAATAAAAACACTTCCGTATTTGAATTAAAGCATTTCATAGAATGGAAAGTTTTTTTTTTTATCACTCAACCCATTTAACCTTGAGTAAATTTTTAGTTAGAAGTACCTAATTAAAATCTCAAAGCCCTTAATGATGAAAAATACAAAATATTTGTACAACTTTTTAAAATGGACGCTATATAGACATAGTTGGCTCGTGTGAATAAAAAATAAGCAAACACGTTTGCTTCTAGATTCCAGGAAATTGAACAATAAAAACACTTCCGTATTTGAATTAAAGCATTTCATAGAATGGAAAGTTTTTTTTTTTATCACTCAACCCATTTAACCTTGAGTAAATTTTTAGTTAGAAGTACCTAATTAAAATCTCAAAGCCCTTAATGATGAAAAATACAAAATATTTATACAACTTTTTAAAATGGACGCTATATAGACATAGTTGGCTCGAGTGAATAAAAAATAAGCAAACACGTTTGCTTCTAGATTCCAGGAAATTGAACAATAAAAACACTACCGTATTTGAATTAAAGCATTTCATAGAATGGAAAATTTTTTTTTTTATCACTCAACCCATTTAACCTTGAGTAAATTTTTAGTTAGAAGTACCTAATTAAAATCTCAAAGCCCTTAATGATGAAAAATTCAAAATATTTATACAACTTTTTAAAATGGACGCTATATAGAAATAGTTGGCTCGTGTGAATAAAAAATAAGCAAACACGTTTGCTTCTAGATTCCAGGAAATTGAACAATAAAAACACTTCCGTATTTGAATTAAAGCATTTCATAGAATGGAAAGTTTTTTTTTTTTATCACTCAACCCATTTAACCTTGAGTAAATTTTTAGTTAGAAATACCTAATTAAAATCTCAAAGCCCTTAATGATGAAAAATACAAAATATTTGTACAACTTTTTAAAATGGACGCTATATAGACATAGTTGGCTCGTGTGAATAAAAAATAAGCAAACACGTTTGCTTCTAGATTCCAGGAAATTGAACAATAAAAACACTTCCGTACTTGAATTAAAGCATTTCATAGAATGGAAAGTTTTTTTTTTTATCACTCAACCCATTTAACCTTGAGTAAATTTTTAGTTAGAAGTACCTAATTAAAATCTCAAAGCCCTTAATGATGAAAAATACAAAATATTTGTACAAATTTTTAAAATGGACGCTATATAGACATAGTTGGCTCGTGTGAATAAAAAATAAGCAAACACGTTTGCTTCTAGATTCCAGGAAATTGAACAATAAAAACACTTCCGTATTTGAATTAAAGCATTTCATAGAATGGAAAGTTTTTTTTTTATCACTCAACCCATTTAACCTTGAGTAAATTTTTAGTTAGAAGTACCTAATTAAAATCTCAAAGCCCTTAATGATGAAAAATACAAAATATTTGTACAACTTCTTAAAATGGACGCTATATAGACATAGTTGGCTCGTGTGAATAAAAAATAAGCAAACACGTTTGCTTCTAGATTCCAGGAAATTGAACAATAAAAACACTTCCGTATTTGAATTAAAGCATTTCATAGAATGGAAAGTTTTTTTTTTTATCACTCAACCCATTTAACCTTGAGTAAATTTTTAGTTAGAAGTACCTAATTAAAATCTCAAAGCCCTTAATGATGAAAAATACAAAATATTTATACAACTTTTTAAAATGGACGCTATATAGACATAGTTGGCTCGTGTGAATAAAAAATAAGCAAACACGTTTGCTTCTAGATTCCAGGAAATTGAACAATAGAAACACTTCCGTATTTGAATTAAAGCATTTCATAGAATGGAAAGTTTTTTTTTTTATCACTCAACCCATTTAACCTTGAGTAAATTTTTAGTTAGAAGTACCTAATTAAAATCTCAAAGCCCTTAATGATGAAAAATACAAAATATTTGTACAACTTTTTAAAATGGACGCTATATAGACATAGTTGGCTCGTGTGAATAAAAAATAAGCAAACACGTTTGCTTCTAGATTCCAGGAAATTGAACAATAAAAACACTTCCGTATTTGAATTAAAGCATTTCATAGAATGGAAAGTTTTTTTTTTTATCACTCAACCCATTTAACCTTGAGTAAATTTTTAGTTAGAAGTACCTAATTAAAATCTCAAAGCCCTTAATGATGAAAAATACAAAATATTTGTACAACTTTTTAAAATGGACGCTATATAGACATAGTTGGCTCGTGTGAATAAAAAATAAGCAAACACGTTTGCTTCTAGATTCCAGGAAATTGAACAATAAAAACACTTCCGTATTTGAATTAAAGCATTTCATAGAATGGAAAGTTTTTTTTTTTATCACTCAACCCATTTAACCTTGAGTAAATTTTTAGTTAGAAGTACCTAATTAAAATCTCAAAGCCCTTAATGATGAAAAATACAAAATATTTATACAACTTTTTAAAATGGACGCTATATAGACATAGTTGGCTCGTGTGAATAAAAAATAAGCAAACACGTTTGCTTCTAGATTCCAGGAAATTGAACAATAAAAACACTACCGTATTTGAATTAAAGCATTTCATAGAATGGAAAATTTTTTTTTTATCACTCAACCCATTTAACCTTGAGTAAATTTTTAGTTAGAAGTACCTAATTAAAATTTCAAAGCCCTTAATGATGAAAAATTCAAAATATTTATACAACTTTTTAAAATGGACGCTATATAGAAATAGTTGGCTCGTGTGAATAAAAAATAAGCAAACACGTTTGCTTCTAGATTCCAGGAAATTGAACAATAAAAACACTTCCGTATTTGAATTAAAGCATTTCATAGAATGGAAAGTTTTTTTTTTATCACTCAACCCATTTAACCTTGAGTAAATTTTTAGTTAGAAGTACCTAATTAAAATCTCAAAGCCCTTAATGATGAAAAATACAAAATATTTATACAACTTTTTAAAATGGACGCTATATAGACATAGTTGGCTCGTGTGAATAAAAAATAAGCAAACACGTTTGCTTCTAGATTCCAGGAAATTGAACAATAAAACACTACCGTATTTGAATTAAAGCATTTCATAGAATGAAAAGTTTTTTTTTTTATCACTCAACCCATTTAACCTTGAGTAAATTTTTAGTTAGAAGTACCTAATTAAAATCTCAAAGCCCTTAATGATGAAAAATACAAAATATTTATACAACTTTTTAAAATGGACGCTATATAGACATAGTTGGCTCGTGTGAATAAAAAATAAGCAAACACGTTTGCTTCTAGATTCCAGGAAATTGAACAATAAAAAAACTTCCGTATTTGAATTAAAGCATTTCATAGAATGGAAAGTTTTTTTTTATCACTCAACCCATTTAACCTTGAGTAAATTTTTAGTTAGAAGTACCTAATTAAAATCTCAAAGCCCTTAATGATGAAAAATACAAAATATTTGTACAACTTTTTAAAATGGACGCTATATAGACATAGTTGGCTCGCGTGAATAAAAAATAAGCAAACACGTTTGCTTCTAGATTCCAGGAAATTGAACAATAAAAACACTTCCGTATTTGAATTAAAGCATTTCATAGAATGGAAAGTTTTTTTTTTTATCACTCAACCCATTTAACCTTGAGTAAATTTTTAGTTAGAAGTACCTAATTAAAATCTCAAAGCCCTTAATGATGAAAAATACAAAATATTTATACAACTTTTTAAAATGGACGCTATATAGACATAGTTGGCTCGTGTGAATAAAAAATAAGCAAACACGTTTGCTTCTAGATTCCAGGAAATTGAACAATAAAAACACTTCCGTATTTGAATTAAAGCATTTCATAGAATGGAAAGTTTTTTTTTTATCACTCAACCCATTTAACCTTGAGTAAATTTTTAGTTAGAAGTACCTAATTAAAATCTCAAAGCCCTTAATGATGAAAAATACAAAATATTTATACAACTTTTTAAAATGGACGCTATATAGACATAGTTGGCTCGTGTGAATAAAAAATAAGCAAACACGTTTGCTTCTAGATTCCAGGAAATTGAACAATAAAAACACTTCCGTATTTGAATTAAAGCATTTCATAGAATGGAAAGTTTTTTTTTTATCACTCAACCCATTTAACCTTGAGTAAATTTTTAGTTAGAAGTACCTAATTAAAATCTCAAAGCCCTTAATGATGAAAAATACAAAATATTTGTACAACTTTTTAAAATGGACGCTATATAGACATAGTTGGCTCGTGTGAATAAAAAATAAGCAAACACGTTTGCTTCTAGATTCCAGGAAATTGAACAATAAAAACACTTCCGTATTTGAATTAAAGCATTTCATAGAATGGAAAGTTTTTTTTTTTATCACTCAACCCATTTAACCTTGAGTAAATTTTTAGTTAGAAGTACCTAATTAAAATCTCAAAGCCCTTAATGATGAAAAATACAAAATATTTATACAACTTTTTAAAATGGACGCTATATAGACATAGTTGGCTCGTGTGAATAAAAAATAAGCAAACACGTTTGCTTCTAGATTCCAGGAAATTGAACAATAAAAACACTTCCGTATTTGAATTAAAGCATTTCATAGAATGGAAAGTTTTTTTTTTTATCACTCAACCCATTTAACCTTGAGTAAATTTTTAGTTAGAAGTACCTAATTAAAATCTCAAAGCCCTTAATGATGAAAAATACAAAATATTTATACAACTTTTTAAAATGGACGCTATATAGACATAGTTGGCTCGTGTGAATAAAAAATAAGCAAACACGTTTGCTTCTAGATTCCAGGAAATTGAACAATAAAAACACTACCGTATTTGAATTAAAGCATTTCATAGAATGGAAAGTTTTTTTTTTTATCACTCAACCCATTTAACCTTGAGTAAATTTTTAGTTAGAAGTACCTAATTAAAATCTCAAAGCCCTTAATGATGAAAAATACAAAATATTTATACAACTTTTTAAAATGGACGCTATATAGACATAGTTGGCTCGTGTGAATAAAAAATAAGCAAACACGTTTGCTTCTAGATTCCAGGAAATTGAACAATAAAAACACTTCCGTATTTGAATTAAAGCATTTCATAGAATGGAAAGTTTTTTTTTTTATCACTCAACCCATTTAACCTTGAGTAAATTTTTAGTTAGAAGTACCTAATTAAAATCTCAAAGCCCTTAATGATGAAAAATACAAAATATTTGTACAACTTTTTAAAATGGACGCTATATAGACATAGTTGGCTCGTGTGAATAAAAAATAAGCAAACACGTTTGCTTCTAGATTCCAGGAAATTGAACAATAAAAACACTTCCGTATTTGAATTAAAGCATCTCATAGAATGGAAAGTTTTTTTTTATCACTCAACCCATTTAACCTTGAGTAAATTTTTAGTTAGAAGTACCTAATTAAAATCTCAAAGCCCTTAATGATGAAAAATACAAAATATTTATACAACTTTTTAAAATGGACGCTATATAGACATAGCTGGCTCGTGTGAATAAAAAATAAGCAAACACGTTTGCTTCTAGATTCCAGGAAATTGAACAATAAAAACACTTCCGTATTTGAATTAAAGAGTTTCATAGAATGGAAAGTTTTTTTTTTTATCACTCAACCCATTTAACCTTGAGTAAATTTTTAGTTAGAAGTGCCTAATTAAAATCTCAATGCCCTTGATGATGAACAATACAAAATATTTATACAGCTTTTTGAACTGGGCGCTATTTAGACATAGTTGGCTCGTGTGATAAGAAATAAGCAAACACGTTTGCTTCTAGATTCCAGGAAATTGAACAATAAAAACACTTCCGTATTTGAATTAAAGCATTTCATAGAATGGAAAGTTTTTTTTTTTATCACTCAACCCATTTAACCTTGAGTAAATTTTTAGTTAGAAGTACCTAATTAAAATCTCAAAGCCCTTAATGATGAAAAATACAAAATATTTGTACAACTTTTTAAAATGGATGCTATATAGACATAGTTGGCTCGTGTGAATAAAAAATAAGCAAACACGTTTGCTTCTAGATTCCAGGAAATTGAACAATAAAAACACTACCGTATTTGAATTAAAGCATTTCATAGAATGGAAAGTTTTTTTTTTTATCACTCAACCCATTTAACCTTGAGTAAATTTTTAGTTAGAAGTACCTAATTAAAATCTCAAAGCCCTTAATGATGAAAAATACAAAATATTTATACAACTTTTTAAAATGGACGCTATATAGACATAGTTGGCTCGTGTGAATAAAAAATAAGCAAACACGTTTGCTTCTAGATTCCAGGAAATTGAACAATAAAAACACTTCCGTATTTGAATTAAAGCATTTCATAGAATGGAAAGTTTTTTTTTTTATCACTCAACCCATTTAACCTTGAGTAAATTTTTAGTTAGAAGTACCTAATTAAAATCTCAAAGCCCTTAATGATGAAAAATACAAAATATTTGTACAACTTTTTAAAATGGACGCTATATAGACATAGTTGGCTCGTGTGAATAAAAAATAAGCAAACACGTTTGCTTCTAGATTCCAGGAAATTGAACAATAAAAACACTTCCGTATTTGAATTAAAGAGTTTCATAGAATGGAAAGTTTTTTTTTTATCACTCAACCCATTTAACCTTGAGTAAATTTTTAGTTAGAAGTACCTAATTAAAATCTCAAAGCCCTTAATGATGAAAAATACAAAATATTTGTACAACTTTTTAAAATGGACGCTATATAGACATAGTTGGCTCGTGTGAATAAAAAATAAGCAAACACGTTTGCTTCTAGATTCCAGGAATTTGAACAATAAAAACACTTCCGTATTTGAAGTAAAGCATTTCATAGAACGGAAAGTTTTTTTTTTATCACTCAACCCATTTAACCTTGAGTAAATTTTTAGTTAGAAGTACCTAATTAAAATCTCAAAGCCCTTAATGATGAAAAATACAAAATATTTATACAACTTTTTAAAATGGACGCTATATAGACATTGTTGGCTCGTGTGAATAAAAAATAAGCAAACACGTTTGCTTCTAGATCCCAGGAAATTGAAAAATAAAAACACTTCCGTTTTTGAATTAAAGCATTTCATAGACCGGAAAGTTGTTTTTTTTTTTTTTTCATTCAACCCATTTAACCTTGAGTAAATTTTTGGTTAAAAATGCCTAATTAAAATCTCAATGCCCTTAATGATGAAAAATACAAAATATTTATACAGCATTGTGAACTGGGCGCTATTTAGACATAGTTGGCTCGTCTATGGCTACCTTAAAAACTTAGGTTATTTCAACACGTAAAGTTTGATTGTAGAGTTGGGTTTGGCTGTTATTCCTTTAGTATTCTGTTATGTTACCAACACTAAAGGTATTTTTAGATACGCCTGGTGGAACCGGAAAAAACATTTCTGATTAATTGATGTAAGAGCAAAAAGAGAAATCACTATGGCAGTTGCTTTCTCAGATACCGCGGATACCCTTTGTGTGGTGGACGTACAACTCCGCATTTGAAAGACCACTGTCTGCAAACATCTGATACGCCGAAGTGCAACATAAGCAAACGGACAGGCCAAAGTGAGGGGGTGCGATGTGTGCACCATGACTCATAAGCAGTCGCTGCAAGTTTTAGACCGAACCCTTCAGAATTTAAGGTGTAATGACCATCCCAAAGGTGGTGCTTTCCTGTTACTTGCTGGAACAGCCGCAGTTGAAATAAATGCGTACTTTTTCGTCTATAGACGCCTTTATGTACAAAAATTTACTCTCTTTAGAAATATGAGAGGGCATTTTGGCGGAAACACTTCAGCAGCAGCTTTTGCTAAACAACTTCTTGAAATTAATTATAGCAAAATTCCTATTTCTTTACTAACAGATCTGATTTCTTTTCCTGCAAGTTTTTGAGAACTTATGACATCACCTGAAGCTTTAATAGCTAATGTTTCTTCCAAATATTGAATCTATCTTTACAAGATATAAATAGCTTTGAGAAAAGGCATTTTAGGCACCTTAAAATGAGGATGTTAATATCACTAGAACCAAGACAACTCACTCACTTTATTAACACAGTCGTAGAAGAGTCCCAAGCTGTGCATATCCGATTGAGTTTATTAGCTCTTTTGAGCCATCAGAAATTTCTCCTCATCGATTGATCCTTAAAAAGGGCGCATAATATCATAATATTTATGCTTCCTTATTTCGATTCTCCAAGCTTATGTAGTGGGACAAGGGTTTTCATCACAAAACTTTTACGAATGTCATTGAAGCAATTCATTTTATCGGAAAATTTCGAAAGCAAAAAATTTAAAACCAAGGATTCCATTGATACCCATAGATTTGTCTTTTCAATTTTAAATGCCTCAAGTTTCCTATCACTATCAATGAAGCTCAAGGACGATCATTAGCTGCGAATCAAGGGATTGATGAGCGCAATACAAACCTTTATAGCTTCAGGGTTTCTGCAACTCAATTGTAAACCTCACCTACGCGAGGGGAATCCAGTTACAAATATGATTATATCATAAAACAACAGTCATTAGCTGTAACAGAAGTCAATTTTACCAACTCATGTTTTACTCATAGCGTAGCTGGCATATTTTTATAGAGACGTGGGGTAAAACCCACGGGCATAAGCTAGTATAGATTATAAAAAGTAAACACTTTTTCCCTGTCGCCGCTTGACGCTCAAACGCGTTGACGGATTTTAACCAAACTTACACACAGGTCAGGTACATGGCCCCGCATAGTTCTAATGTACTTTCTTTCGAAATCGGAAAAGGGGGCGTGGCACCTCCCATACAAATGGGATCTTTCATTCTCAATATCTATGGAAGTATTAATGTTAGACTACTGAAAATTGGTAAGGCGTTATATAAGGTAAATCCTTATCCCTATCCCTATCCATTTCCTTATTGAACAAACATATTTTTTTCCTTTTCCGCACTTTTTTTATACCGTATACTTAATTTACAATAAGAAATTTCCTACGCATCACTTATGTATATTTACATAAAATATTTCAAATTTCAAAATTGTTTCCAAACAATTTTGTTTTATGAATATTTTCGGTTCTACCTGTTCAGCAGGTAGCCGCCTGCGATTTCAAATTAAGAAAACTCATTCAAAGACATACATACATATTTACATGGAAATATTTAAAATTACTAATTTTTAATTGCGCTTTACTTTTTGCAATAGTAAATACAATTTATTTCACGAAGTCACTCTTAAAGTTTTCCTGCTTCCTGTTTATTTTAGTGAAAAGTGGTGTGATAAAAATAGAATTTATTTACGAGGTCACTCTTAAAGTTTTTGTGCTACTACAAACGAGTTTCTTTTAGTGAAAAGTGCTGTGATAAAAGAGAGCATTTATTCGACGAATCTTTTTTTAAAGTTTTGGTCTGTTAGTTTTCGTGAAAAGTGGAGTAAATTACAAAATGCCTTCCACGCGACGTCGGCCGCGGAGAACACAAAATAGATCCAACGAAAGAGAACGTCGATCAGACGAACAACGGGAACATTACAATGCCATTGACAGGGAACGATATGCCAAGTCACGTCCAGGTCGGCGCAACATTAATATTCCTTTGAGTGGTGCCGCATAAGAACGATATCGATTATAGTTTGCATAAATTTGTGGTAATTGGCATTAGGAACAATGTATGTCCATTTTGCTGTGCACTAAAATTTAAAAGCGAAACGCCTGGAATGTGTTGCGCCTCATGAAAAGTTCAGCTAGATAAATTGAAATGCCCGCAAGAACCATTAGCAATAATAATTTCTCGTTCAACAGCGGAATCAAGACATTTTCTAGCCAATATACAAATGTACAATTCAAGTTTCCGAATGACTTCGTTTGGAGCTACCAATATAATAAGAGACAACTATATGCCAGCGTTGAAGGTAATTTCAGTGTCCATAAAACATTTAAGATGAAACTTTTTACAGGATATAGGAAACGTTTCTTTCCACTTATTTGCATTACCTTTACCTTTGACAAAGACAAAACTTTCACACTAAAACTGTGCTAAGTGGAGACATAAGAAAATAACCTCTAACTTTTCTCAGCGTAAGAAGTTTGTTACATATATATTACATAAAATATTTCAAATTAATAAAATTTGTCAAATTAGGAAAACTGAAAAATATAGTTTTTCATGAAATATTTTTCAACAGTATTTTTTGTCAAAAAAAACCTGCGAATATTAAATCTTTCCTTAAGTTTTTACGCAAATAAATGTCAATAACTACTTAAAGAAATTTTCTCATATAAGAGGTTGATGAATGTATTACGCTGAATTAAGCTAAGTATATGGCGTTATGATGTAAGAAAACTAACCTAAACTTAACTTACCGTAAAAAATTTTCTAAGATCGACTGCGTAGAAAATTTCAAATTTGGAAAGTTATTTTTGCTTTGAATTTTGTTTTAAGTTTTCTGTCCTCCCTGCTTGGTTCAAATTTGATATAATATTGTAACGAATTTTTATTTGCAAATCCTCTTATTTGCAATCCTCTGCTAAGTTCGAATCACTAAACTGTTGAATAAATAACTCCAATATTGAATGATGGAAAAATGGCCTTTATTAAGTACTTCACAATAACACTCAAACTGTGCAACGAATAGCTTAATAACCAAACTGATATCTTAAAGGAAACTGACTTTCAAAATAATAGTGCTATTGCTCGCTAGATATCGTCTTACTCGTAACTGCTTGACAATTCAAATCAAACTGAATTACTTCTTACTCGCTGGCGCCGCTTTTATAGTTTACGCTGCATACTTCTAGGCTCTTCGATTTCCAGAAGTTACTAGTTGTTTCGGCTACAAAATCGCCAGCCACAACTACGTGCACAAATTATTGCTCTCTCTTGGGACAACTCAGATAAGGTATATGCATGTGTTTGTAGTTTACAGTCTCCCGCACACACATAAGCGTATAAGTAAATTCATCGGTGTGTGACATCTCATCTCTTGCTGCCTTGTATGTAAATGTTGCTCGTCGGAATGTGTACATATGTGTAGACGCAATTATTTATTCGTTTATGTAGATACATAATGATTGAATTATTGATGTGCATTCACGTCACTGCTTAGATCGGCTTAGAGCTGGCAGCACTCCTTAGTTTTGCTAATATTCGTAACACTGCCCTCCACCTAAGTCTGATCGTCCCGATCAGACAAATCTCTCGATCTAAACGCTGCTAATCTCTCCAAATGAACCACTTTCATTTTGGTTCGTGGTTTGGTAGTGGTTTGTATGCGGTACACTACATCGTTGATCCGTTTTACAACTTTGTATGGGCCTTCCCAGTTACAGTTCGGGGACAAACCTTTTTTTCGTTGTGGGTTGTATAGCAGCACCAAATCTCCTTCCTGAAACCCTTCCGAATTAATTGCTTTATCGTACCTCGCTTTCATCTTGTCACTCATAATCTTTGCTCGTTGCCTTACCAGATCGTGTATCTCTCTCAGCTCTTCTTCTAAGACATCAGTGGATTTCTTGACATTCCTCTCCGCATCGGCATCTATCCCATACTTCAAATCAGCTGGCAGTCGAAGGTCATTGCCAAAAATTACCTTTGCGGGAGTTTGGCCTGTTGTGTCATGTACTGCCGATCGGTAGGCCATCAAGAATAATGATATGTGTGTATCCCAGTCCTTATGGTACTTGTCGACTACTTTCCTTAAATGCTCCTCCAATGTTCTATTGAAACGTTCCACCATACCATCGGACTGAGGATGCAATGCAGTTGTCCGTGTTTTTCGAATGCCCAACTTCTTGCACAGTTCTTGGAACACAGCTGATTCAAAATTCCTGCCTTGGTCAGAATGTAACTCCATTGGTACACCATACCTGGCAAACCATTCGTTTTTAACCACTTCTGCTACTGTTTCTGCTTCTTGGTTTGGGATTGGGTATACCTCTGGCCATTTACTGAAATAATCCATAACCACCAGTACGTATTTGTTTCCGCGGTTGCTAGTAGGAAATGGACCTGCGACATCCATGGCGATCCTTTCAAATGGTGCACCTGAAATATACTGCTTCATCTGGCCACGACTTCGGGTTTTGGGCCCTTTCGCTCTGTTGCATACCTCGCAATTGGCAATCCACTCGGTGACCGACTGACGGCAACCAACCCAATAGAATCTCTGCTTAATTTTCTCGAGTGTCTTCGTGATTCCAAGATGGCCTCCACTTGGACCATTGTGCAACTCGCTGAGCACGTCAGGAATCTTCTTTCTGGGAACAACTATAAGTTTCTTCTTGCACTGACCATCCTCACTCTCCCATACTCGATGCAAGCAACCGGATATCAATTCCAAACTGTTCCACTGTGCCCAATATGACTTCGCAATGGGACTCTCTGCTGACATATCCTCTCTGCTTGGTCTTTCGTTTCGTTCGAGCCCTTGCATAACATGTGACAGATCCGTATCTTCTAGCTGACACTTTCTTAGTTGTTCCTTGTCCCATTCATCCGTACACGTTATAGTCATTAGCCGGACATCTATAATGTCTTCTTTAGCCTCGGCCTTTGAACAGTGCTTGCATTCCAAACTACATGGCCTTCGTGACATTGCATCGGCATTTCCATGGGTACTACCTTTTCGATGCTCAATGGAAAAGTCATAGCTTTGAAGTCGCTCGATCCACCGTGCCAATTGTCCTTCCGGATTACGGAACTGCAGAAGCCATTTCAATGCTGCGTGATCTGTCCTGACATGGAATCGCTGGCCGTAGAGGTATTTGTGAAAATGTTTAATGCACTCTACCAATGCCAACAGCTCTCTCCGCGTAACACAGTAGTTCCTCTCTGGTTTTCCAATCGAACGGCTGTAATATGCAACTACCTTCTCCTGTCCATCGACCAGTTGTGATAAAACGCCTCCTATAGCATATCCACTTGCATCTGTATCTAGAATAAATGTTGCTCCTGGAATCGGATATGCTAACATTGGGGCAGTGCACAAACGCTCCTTCAATGTTTGGAAAGCCACTTCTTGCTCCTTCTTCCATTCAAAAGCTTTGTTTTTTCTTGTAAGCTCATGGAGGCTATGGGCTACGCTGGAAAAATTTGGTACAAATCGGCGGTAATATGTGCACAGCCCAAGAAAACTTCTCAATTCATGTAGATTCTGTGGTCTTGGCCAATCCTGTACAGCCTCTATTTTTTCGTTCGCAGTGCAGATGCCCTCTGTCGTTACCTTGTGACCCAAATAATTGACTTCCTTTTTAAACAGCGCACACTTTTTGGGACTTAACTTCAGACCAGCGCCAGCTATTCTCTGGAAAACTTCCTCCAAGTTCTTAAGATGTTCATCAAAGTTCTTGCCCAATACGATGATGTCGTCCAGGTACACCAAGCATGTTTTCCAATGTAGTCCTTTCAGTACCTGGTCCATGAGTCTCTCAAAAGTAGCTGGTGCATTACAAAGTCCAAAAGGCATCACTGTAAATTGCCAAAGACCATCACCGACACTGAAGGCTGTTTTCTCTTTATCTTCCTCCTTCACCTCCACTTGCCAGTAGCCGCTTTTCAAGTCCAGCGTGGAAAACCATTTCGTACCAGATAGCGAGTCCAGAGTGTCGTCAATTCTTGGCAATGGGTAGCTATCCTTTTTCGTTACGTCATTCAACTTCCGGTAGTCCACGCAAAACCTCATTTTTCCATCCTTCTTTTTTACAAGTACTACCGGTGAGCTCCATGGACTAGCTGATGGTTCGATGACGCCGCTGTCGTTCATTTCTTGAATGATTTGACTCACAACTTCCCGCTTCGCCAGTGGAACCCTACGTGGAGCTTGACGGATCGGTCTCGCATCTCCAGTGTCAATTTGATGTTTCACAACGTTGGTGCGGCCTGGTTTGGAACCATCCTGGTCAAATATGTTCGCGTATTTTATGAGCAGTTGTTTTGCCTTACTCTGATAGGCTTCCTCTAGCCCATGCGTCCATGCCGTGATATCATTTGAAAGATCAGTATTACTAGATGAGCTGTTCACAGTTAATAACTACTTCGGCCTCTTGGCATCTTCCCAAAATAGCTCCTTTGGTCAAATTGAATGGTGACTTGAACTCATTGAGTACTCTTACCGGAATACGTCCATCTTGTTTTGTCATAGCCAGGGTTTTTCCTACAAGTATGTTCAGTGCTGATTTATTTGCTGCTTCGACAACCCACAATTTGTTTGTCCCACAATCTCCATCAACCTTTGCCCAGATGACTGCTTCTGATTTTGGTGGTATTTGCTGACTCTCTTCCACCAGCACTCGTTTACTGCTGTAGCCTCTTTCGTAGCCGAAATTAAGTGGCACATCCATGTTCTTATATCGCATCGTCTTGCTTTGCATGTAAATCTTGATGCCCTGGTCGATTAAGAAGTCCACTCCAATTATGATTTCATCAACAATCTCTGCCACTATAAAATTGTGTACTACCGTGACGTTCCCAATTGCGACTTCACATGATACTTCTCCTAGAACCGTGCTGTCTTCTCCAGTGGCTGTACGCAATCTTGCTCCATGCAATGGTGTTATCTTCTTGTTGACTAAATCCGCTCGAATGATGGAATGAGATGCACCCGTATCTACAGTCAGTAAACGTTCCTTTCCATCCACATGTCCTCCGACAGTAAGATTGTTTGACCTTCTTCCAATTTGTGAGATAGAGATTATGGGGCATTCAATTGAGGGAGCCAGCTGTCGCCCCTTGCGGCTGACTCGCTTTAGTTTAACGATTGAGTGGACTTGGAGATTTGCTCATCTCCTTCAGCTCTGCGTTTACGGCCACCCACATTGTTGGAGCTATTGGGACCGGTGCTGCAATGTCGTGCAATATGACCTGGGTTGCCGCACTTGAAACATTTAATAACTCCGGCATTTTTCTGTTGTGATCCCTTCAGTGCTTCCAAAATTGTGTCTACCCATTCTGGCCTTTCTACTTCTACACGATGAGCCTTATATGCTGGTTTACTTAATAGGGAGGCAGTTTCCTGAGTCAATGCATGTGATACCGTTTCAGCAAATGTCAGTTTTGGGTTCGCGTATGTAGCTCGCTTCGTTTCCACGTCTCGTATGCCATTTATAAAACTCTGGATTTTTACCCTCTCGGTGTATTCCACGGGTGCGTCCGCATTTGCGAGATGAGCCAATCTTTCAATATCTGAAGCAAACTCCTGCAATGTTTCATTTGCTTTTTGGTAGCGGTTTTGCAACTCAATTTGGAATATCTGTTTCCTATGCTCGCTTCCATAACGTCGTTCTACAGCAGCCATCAATGCTTCATAATTGTTCCGCTCTCCTTCGGGAATCGTCTGTAGAATTTCGGCAGCTGGTCCTTTCAATGCTACGAAGAGTGCGGCAACTTTATCTTCCACATTCCAGTTGTTCACTGCTGCGGTCTTCTCAAACTGTAACTTAAAGACCTGGAAAGGAACAGAACCGTCAAAGGATGGTGTTTTTACCTTTGGATTACTCGCTGAAACTGCTGGACGATTTAATTGTAACTGCTGAATCCGATCTTTCAAAGCATCCATCTCAGCTTCCATTTTATCTTGTCGTTCACTAAAACCCTCCAACTGCGATGATATGCGATCCTCTTGCGCTTTCAACTGCTGAGCCAACTGAGATATCATATATGTCTTCTGTTCTTCCAGTTGCGATGCCATATATGTCTTCTGTTCTTCCAGTTGAGATGACATTTGCGACGACATTTCTGAAATACGCGTTTCTTGTGCTTCCATTTGTGATGACATATACGTTTTCTGTTCTTCTAGTTGAGATGACAGTTGAGATGTTATATCTGTCTTTTGCGATTCCAGTTGAGAAGCCACTGTCGATGTTTGAGCAGATATTGCAGCCAAAATCATGTTCAAGTCTGTGCTGGTAACCGTCTGCGATGTTTCGTTTTTCTCTTCAATTTTTGTTGTCTCCTCGCCATCAAGGTGAAAGACATACTCTTCCACATCAATTCCTTCTGCTTCCATTGCCTCTCGTAGCCGTGCCTGAAGTTCGAGTTTAACGCCGCTTGTATTCAATCCACGGCTCTCCAACTCCTTCTTCAGTTGCTGGATCTTTAATTCACTGAACTTTGCCATATCCTTGTTGTCTTCTGGAATTTATTCAACAATTCCTCTTCTGACACCAATTGTAACGAATTTTTATTTGCAAATCCTCTTATTTGCAATCCTCTGCTAAGTTCGAATCACTAAACTGTTGAATAAATAACTCCAATATTGAATGATGGAAAAATGGCCTTTATTAAGTACTTCACAATAACACTCAAACTGTGCAACGAATAGCTTAATAACCAAACTGATATCTTAAAGGAAACTGACTTTCAAAATAATAGTGCTATTGCTCGCTAGATATCGTCTTACTCGTAACTGCTTGACAATTCAAATCAAACTGAATTACTTCTTACTCGCTGGCGCCGCTTTTATAGTTTACGCTGCATACTTCTAGGCTCTTCGATTTCCAGAAGTTACTAGTTGTTTCGGCTACAAAATCGCCAGCCACAACTACGTGCACAAATTATTGCTCTCTCTTGGGACAACTCAGATAAGGTATATGCATGTGTTTGTAGTTTACAGTCTCCCGCACACACATAAGCGTATAAGTAAATTCATCGGTGTGTGACATCTCATCTCTTGCTGCCTTGTATGTAAATGTTGCTCGTCGGAATGTGTACATATGTGTAGACGCAATTATTTATTCGTTTATGTAGATACATAATGATTGAATTATTGATGTGCATTCACGTCACTGCTTAGATCGGCTTAGAGCTGGCAGCACTCCTTAGTTTTGCTAATATTCGTAACAATATTATACTTCAAGCATTTTAAAGAGCAACATTTTTTCTGTCAGTTTATATTTTATATTTTCTGTCCTACCTGTTTGGCAGATAGCCGTCTGCGATTTCAAAATAAGAAAAACTTTCTCATAAATGTAATTGGCCCAATGCTTTAAAATTTTTGGGAATTTTATCCACATGAAGTGCAACAATATTTTTCAATAATGTTTTAGTTTAGTCACACCGCTCTCAATTTAAGTAAAACAAAGACCTGGGAATATGTAATTTACAGGTTCCTAAGTTTTTTTTTAGTACTGATTTGCGATCTTTTTTTACTACATTTTGATCCAATTTTACTACTTATTTAAAGTTTTTTTAGCCAATTTGTTTTTCAATGCATTTGCTGGTACTTTTCACCACTGTTTTACTCTTTTTGGTAACCCTTTACTACTTTTTTAATACTTTTACGCTACCTTTTTTTATTAAAATTTTTAAAATTCATTTTTGGAACCTTTTTACTAATCTTTTTTGGTACTATTTTTCTATTCTTATATACTTCTTATATACTTGTTCTTTTATACTTTTTCGGTATCTTTCTACTACTTTTGTTGGTAGATTTTAACAACTTTTTAATGCTTTCTTGCAATTTTTGTTTGGTACTAGCAGTCAAAAGGGTTATGACTAACCTCATTGAGGCAACGATTTTGACAGGAAAGTTTGAAGGCGAGCATGTATTGATTCCGCTGTTTCAAATGAATCCATTAGATCTGCCTTTTCAGTTTAAACGATTGCAATTTCCAATACGTCTTGCGTTTGCCATGACAATAAACAAAGCACAAGGGCAATCATTGGCATTATGTGGTATTGATTTGGAATATACATGCTTCTTCCACGGTCAATTATATATAGCATGTTCACCCATCAGCTCTTTTTATATATACCACAATTCAGGGCAAAACAAAAAATATTGTATACGAAAGAGCTCTTCAATAATTAGTTAATTTGAAAAGTATGACAATCGGCAGTCATTTCAAATAGCAGACAATTTGTTGTCAATTGTCAAATCGAATTGATGATTTTTGTTGAAACAGTTCCTAACGGGTTGCGGCCGTGTCGGTTTTGTAATTTTTTGCATAATGAAGCAATATGCATGTTATAAACGATATTTTTCGCTCTGTTGTTTGGTCGGAAAACGATAAAAGTGAATGGTTTTCCGACACAAAAACATGAGAAATATAGTTGACCGTGTGAAAAACATTAATTTCCCATATTCAGACCACACTCAATGACTGGTTCTATGATTAATTGATTGTCACGATGCAAGCTAGGAGAATTGAAACTTGGATTCGCTAAACTCGAATGGCATACCGCAGGAATGACAGACTATTCGCACGCGTGCCATTTATGGGCAACAGAAATTGAAATCAGTGCGTTGAAATTATCGGAATGAGAACTCCCACAACTTTGAACTTTCCTTTTAGTACTTTCGCTAATTTATGATATTTTCTTTTGTCTGAGTCAGTCTTTTGGTCATAATCAGGAACAATCGGGTTGATTCATCGACATCAGTCTAGGATCTGTTCAGTTTATAAGCGTAGTAGCTAACGTCACTTTGTTCGTTCCATAAAAAATACCTACAACAATTATGTGCTTTATATTTTATTTTGGGAATTTTCTGAGATATTTTCCTTTTCTGTTCGGATACCAGTCCAGAATTTGGTCTCATTAAATTAAAAAAATCATATAATTACATTATTTAGTTTTGGAGCTAATTACAGTATTTAACTATTCATCAGAAAATGTTAACACAAATAATAAATATATATATATCGCTTATAAATGTGAAACAAGAAGTCATTTAAAGGTGTTTTACGAGTATTTATTTTCCATATTTTTTATAACAACGTGGAGTGAAACCCAGGGGTATAAGCTAGCTTAAATACATATATAGATAAGTGGGGTATGTGTGCTTTTCCGTATTTAATCTGGTTTTATGGCAGTATACAATAGATGTATGTGTGCTCTTCCGTATTTGGTTTTATGGCAGTTTACAATAGATCACATAATTAGTTTGGGAACAAATATAACTTAATTAGTGGGGTATGTGTGCTTTTCCGTATTTAATCTGGTTTTATGGCAGTATACAATAGATCACATAATTAGTTTGCGAACAAATATAACTTAATTAGTGGGGTGTGTGTGCTTTTCCGTATTTAATCTGGTTTTATGGCAGTATACAATAGATCACATAATTAGTTTGCGAACAAATATAACTTAATTAGTGGGGTATGTGTACTTTTCCGTATTTAATCTGGTTTTATGGCTGTATACAATAGATGTATGTGTGCTCTGCCGTATTTGGTTTTATGGAAGTATACAATAGATCACATAATTAGTTTGCGAACAAATATAACTTAATTAGTGGGGTATGTGTGCTTTTCCGTATTTAATCTGGTTTTATGGCAGAATACAATAGATGTATGTATGCTCTTCCGTATTTGGTTTTATGGCAGTATACAATAGATCACATAATTAGTTTGCGAACAAATATAACTTAATTAGTGGGGTATGTGTGCTTTTCCGTATTTAATCTGGTTTTGTGGCAGTATACAATATATCACATAATTAGTTTGCGAACAAACATAACTTAATTAGTGGGGAATGTGCGCTTTTCCGTTTTTAATCTGGTTTTATGGCAGTATACAATAGATCACATAATTTTAGTTTGCGAACAAATGTATCTTAATAATTTAACTTAAAAACAAAATGTATTTTTTTAATTCGACGAACGGTATTGTACTATTCATGTAAGCGTGCCTTTCAGGTTTTCAGCTCATTTAGTTATTTTTTTTAACTTAATAAGCAGGATAACGTAAATAGCCCATATATTTTATTTTCTTCTTGAGGACGGGGCCGTTGGTAAATGGGAAAGATTGGATGGTTGGATGTCCAGACGTTTGTCTTTGTGACTCAATCACGCAATAACGGCTGGACGGTTTTGGATGAAATTTGGCACACATATAGCCAATAGTCTAGAAGGATCTACTTGCTATATATTTTTCAAAAGGGGGGGGAGGTCCCCGCCTCCTAGGAAAAGTTATAATTTAATTATTATATTTTTTCGTCTTTGTGACTGAATCACGCCAGAATGCCTACACGGTTTGTGATGAAATTTGGGACACTAGAAAATAATCTACTAGCGAAATTTTTTTCGAACATGGAAAGAGGAGTGGGGGTCCCACGAACCCTTCGAACAATTACTTTTTAATAATTTTTACACATTATAACTTTACGTATACTGGCCGTCACCAATATCACAGACTCAAGGGGTCAAATAAATCGAGCGCTCACAAAGTGACACCCCCGCCCCCTCCTCCCTTCTCGACCCTCTGGTGTAAAATCTATAAATTGTTATACCTCAATATAAATTTTCTCCTAAATCAATAGTTTTTGGTATCTGGTACATACAGATCGAGATCTAAAGAATTTTGGAAAAACGATCAGTGGTCCTCTCCTTCTCCTTCCGCCATCCGTCATCCGCCCTCCGTCATCCGCCCTCCGTCAATTGTTTTTATTAGCACGCTTTTACTAGCTTTACCTGTATGTTTCTGTAACTCTTCATTCGCTCCAACACGCCTACTGCCTTATTAACATGGTTGTATAATTACTTTCACCTTCTTTGCAATCCCGTTAGTGTCATATCGAAAACCTTCCGGGATCATTTCTGGATCATCTCGGGACTATTAGTGGATCATTTGAGGAGCTTTCCGGCATCATTTCTGGATAGTTTTCGGTATATGTTCGGGATCCCGTCTGGGTCATTTCGGGACTTTTACTGGACTATTTCGGGATCATTTGAGTATTTACCGACATCATTTCTGCATGGTTTTCCCGATCCGTCCGAGATCCCGTGGGGGTCCTTTCGTGACTTTTTAGGGATCACTTGGGGTCGCTTTCAGCATAATTTCTGGATGGTTTTCGGGGTGCGTCAGGAATCCCGTCGGGGTCATTTTGGGACTTTTTCGGGACTAATACGGGATCATTTGGGGAGCCTTTCTGTATCATTTCTCGATGGTTTTCGGGTCATTTCGGGACTTTTTCGGGATCATTTAAGGATGGTTTTCAGATTTCGTCCGGGATCCCGTCAGAGTACTTTCTGAACTTTTCCGATACTAAGTCGGGATCATTTTGGGACTCTTCCAAGATCATTTCGGGATAGATTTCCGGATCTGTCCGGGATCCCGGGAGGGTCATTTAGGGATCCGTTCGAGATCTCATCAGGGTAATTTCGGGACTTCTTGGGGACTATTCCGGGATAATTTCTGGATGGTTTTCGGAATCCGACGGGGATCCCGTCAGGGTCATTTCTGAACCTTTTCGGGACTAATACGGGATAATTTGGGGATCCTTCCGACATCATTTCTGGATGGATTTCGGGATCTGTACGAGAACCCATCAGGGTAATTTCGGGACTCTTCGGGACTATTTCGGGATCACTTGGGGATCCTACCCGGTCGGGGTAATTTCGTGTCTTTTTCTGCATAATTTTGGGATCATTTTGGGTCCTCTTAGGTTATCAGCTCATTTATTTCTTTTTTACTCAATTACAAAAATAAAATGCATTAGACAGAAAAAATTTTTTAAACAGATAACTTGATAAGCAGGCTAACGTGAATAGCCCATATATTTCATTTTCTCCTTGCGGACCGGGCCGGGGGAAAGGCTAGTTAATACATATATGTATCATATTATTCAGAACTATTTATATAAATCTTCATATATTTTAAATATATATATATGTATATAGCTATATTAATTAAAATTTATCTGAAATTAAATTTAATATATTTTAAAGAGTTGTAAACTCTCACTTCTTGAGGTTTAAAGGAATATTTTACATTTAATAACGTTGAGTTTTTAATGTTATTTTAAAAACAAATTTTTGATATTCAATTTCAATTATGCTTCGCACGCCACCAAACGAAAGAAACACGTCTACACCAACACCTCGGGTTAACGATTCCCTTATTGATTTAGAGGGTGTTATTTCGCAAAATGACCTAATAAATCCATTTGCTAACCAAAACAATAATGAAATTTTTTCCACTTCTGCGAAACGTCCTCAGTTTTCGACAAGTTGTCCTGATGCATTGGTTCATATATGCTGAAATGAAGTGCAATACAAAAAAAATTACTCAAGAAACAACTAAATACCTTAGGAATTCATAATGACCATTTTAGATTTTATTCAAAATCTACCAAAAATTCAAAAAATTGTCTACATTAAAAAAATGTTTAATTGAAAGACATTCGTTAAGCGAGAATGCGAAGTTAAATAAAGTGTTGTCCGATTCTGAAATGGGTAGTCGTAAGCCTTCGGAATTTTACCGATCTCTGGTGCTACTTTCTGGTTCTAATTTCAGCCAAGAAATTTTAAAGAAAATTTGGATGCCAAAATTACCAAAACATTTGCATGTAATTTTAACAAGCTCGAGTTCCAATGACATAAATGATTTAACTAAGCATGCTGATAACGCGTACTAGCCCAACTACCTTGGGGATGATTTGGTATGTCCACAGGAAATCTGCTATCCCATACCGCCCTCCCACCCCATAAGGAACTTCGAGTGGCCAGAGCCTACGCCACGGGTAAGTGAGGTTGTTAGTTGGGTTGGAGAAGCTATATATTGCGCTGGCAACTCCCTGAATGAGTTGCGCTACACAACCCCTTGAATCAATTTGGTATTTTAGTCGCCTATTACGATAGGCATACCTTCCGGGGATTCTATTCTAAGACCCCTAACCCTCTTTACTTTCCAGGACATTTTTTGATGTAGCACTGTGTGAGATGATTGCCTTCGTCGCCGCCTGACTATCAATATATCGACGCAACTGCAGGCTAAGCCCGCTTTTTCCAGAATTTCTACGGCTTTCGCTAAGGCTAGAATATTCGCCCGAGAGTTTCAGAGAAAATGCAAAAACTGTCGTTTTTTTGTCGGCTAAACCCATTTGAATGGCCAAGCGTCAAAAAAGTAGTAAATATTTCGACTCTGGTGAACTCCGACACTCGACAATACGAACTAAAAAGAGACCAAATCGAAGAAATAGCATTAACCCGAATATATTACTTAGTATCTAATATCTAATCTAATCTAATATCTAATATCTAATATATATTATAAATGGCAAAGTTTGGATGTGAAGATGTTTGGATGTTTGGATGTTTGTCCAGACGTTTGTCTTTGTGACTCAATCACGCAAGAACGGCTGGACCGATTTGGATGAAATTTTGCACACATATAGCCAATAGTCTAGAAGGATCTACTAGCTATATATTTTTGAAAAGGGGCGTGGTCCCCGCCCCCTAGGAACAGTTATAATTTAATTATTATATTTTTTCGTCTTTGCGACTGAATCACGCCAGAATGGCTACACGGATTTTGATGAAATTTCGGACACAGACAGTAGTCTACTAGCGAAATTTTTTTCGAGCATGGAAAGAGGGGTGGGGGTCCCACGACCTCTTCGAGCAATTACTTTTTAATAATTTTTACACATTATAACTTTACGTATACTGGCCTTCACCAATATCACAGACTCAAGGGGTCAAATAAGTCGAGGGCTTACAAAGTAAGCAGTGGCACCCTCCGCACCTTCCCCCCTTTATCTCCCACTCTGGTGTAAAATCTATAAATTGTTATAACTCAATATAAATTTTCTCCTAAATCAATAGTTTTTGGTATCTGGCACATACAGATCGAGATCTAGACAATTTTGGAGGAACGATCAGTGGTCCTCTCCTTTTACCCCCGCCATCCGCCCTCCTTCAATTGTTTTTATTAGCACGCTTTTATTAACTTTACCTGTACGTTTCTATGTAACTTTTCATTCGTTCCTGCGCCTACTGCCTTATTAACATGGTTTTATAATTAGCTTCACCCCATATGGAGACCCTTCCGGAATCATTTCTGGATGGTTTTCGGGATCGGTCCGGGATCCCGCCGGGGTAATTTCGGGACTTTTTCGGGACTATTTCGGGATCATTTTGGGACCCTTCCGGGATCATTTCTGTATAGTTTTCGGGATCCGTCCGGGATCCCGTCGGGGTTATTTTGGGACATTTTCGGGACTATTCCGGAATCATTTCGGGATTATTTCGCGATCATTTGGGAACCCTTCCGGCATCATTTCTGGATGGTTTTCGGGATCCGTCCGGGGATCCCGTCGGGGTACTTTCGGGATCATTTGCGTACCTTCGAGAGATAAATTCTTGATGGTTGCCTGGATCATTACGGGACTTTTTCGGGGTTATTTTGGGTCCCTTTAGGCATCATTTCTGGATGGTCTTCGGGATTCGTCCAGCATCCCGTCGGGGTCATTTCGGGACTTTTTCGCGGCTAATACGGGATCATTTGTGGACCCTTTCGGCATCATTTCTGGATGGTTTTCGGGATCCGTGCGGGATCTCGTCGGGGTCATATGGGGACTTTTTCGGGATCATTTGAGGGCTCTTCCGGCATCATTTCTGGATGGTTTTCGGGATCCGTCCGAGGATATTGTCGGGGTCATTTGGGGACTTTTTCGGGATCATTTGGGGGCTCTCCCGGCATCATTTCTGGATGGTTTTCGGGATCCGTCCGGGTTCTCGTCGGGGTCATTTGGGGACTTTTTCGGGATCATTTTGGGGCTCATCCGGCATCATTTCTGGATGGTTTTCGGGATCCGTCCGGGATCCCGTCGGGGTCATTTCGGGACTTTTTCGCGACTAATACGGGATCATTTGGGAACCCTTTCGGCATCATTTCTGGATGGTTTTCGGGATCCGTCCGGGATCCCGTCGGGGTCATTTCGGGACTTTTTCGCGACTAATACGGGATCATTTGGGAACCCTTTCGGCATCATTTCTGGATGGTTTTCGGGATCCGTCCGGGATCCCATTAGGGTAATTTCGGGACTATTAGGGGATCATTTGGGAACCTTTCCGGCATCATTTCTTGATAATTTTCGGGATCCGTCCGGGATGCCGACGAGGTCATTTCGGGACTATTTCGGGTTCATTTGGGATACCTACCGGCATCATTTCTGGATGGTTTTTGGGATTCGTCCGGGATCCCGTCGTGGTCCTTTCGGGACTTTTTTTCGACTAATACGGGATCATTTGCGGACCCTTTCGGCATCATTTCTGGATAGTTGTCGGGATCCCGTCACGGTCAATTCGGGACTATTAGGGGATCATTTGAGGACCTTTCCGGCATCATTTCTGTATTGTTTTCGGAATCCTTTCGGGATCCCGTCAGGGTCATTTTGGGACTTTTTTGGGGCTAATACGGGATCATTTGGGGATCCTCTATGGGTCGTTTCGTTGACTTTTTCTGTTTTATTTCGGGATCATTTGGGACCTTCCGGCATAATTCTTGATGGTTTGCCGGATCCATCAGGGTCATTTCGGGACTATTTTGGGATCATTTGGGGACCCTTCCGAGATCATTTCTGGATCCGTCGGGATGCCGTAGGAGCCATTTCGGGATTTTTTGTTACTTTTCCGAATAGTTTTTGGACCCTTCCGGGATCATTTCTGATCTGTGCGGGATCCCATATGGGTCATTTCCGGACTATTTCGGATCATTTTGGGATCCTTCCGGAATCATTTCTGTATGGTTTTCGCGATCCGTCGTTGATTCCCTCGGAGCCATTTCGGAACCTTTTCTGAGTATGTCGGGGTCATTTGGGGACTTTTTCGGGATCATTTGGGGCTCTTCCGCATCATTTCTGGATGGTTTTTGGGATCCGTCCGGGATCCCATTAGGGTAATTTCGGGACTATTAGGGGATCATTTGGGAACCTTTCCGGCATCATTTCTGGATAATTTTCGGGATCCTTCCGGGATGCCGACGAGGTCATTTCGGGACTATTTCGGGATCATTTGGGATACCTACCGGCATCATTTCTGGATGGTTTTCGGGATCCGTCCGGGATCCCGTCGGGGTCATTTCGGGACTTTTTCGCGACTAATACGGGATCATTTGGGAACCCTTTCGGGCATCATTTCTGGATGGTTTTCGGGATCCGTCCGGGATCCATTAGGGTAATTTCGGGACTATTAGGGGATCATTTGTGGACCTTTCCGGCATCATTTATGGATAATTTTCGGTATCCGTCCGGGATGCCGACGAGGTACATTTCGGGATTATTTCGGGGATCATTTGGGATACCTACCGCATCATTTCTGGATGGTTTTTGGGATTCGTCCGGGATCCCGTCGGGGTCATTTCGGGACTTTTTCTCGACTAATACGGGATCATTTGCGGACCCTTTTGCATAATTTCTGGATAGTTGTCGGGAATCCGTTCGGGATCCCGTCACGGTCATTTCGGAACTATTAGGGGATCATTTGAGGACCTTTCCGGCATCATTTCTGGATAGTTTTTGGAATCCTTTCGGGATCCCGTCAGGGTCATTTCGGGGCTTTTTCGGGATCATTTAAGGATGGCTTTCAGGATTCGTCCGGGAACCCGTCAGGGTAATTTCTGGACTTTTCCGAGACTATTTCGGGATCATTTTGGGACCTTCCCAAGATCATTTCTGGATGGATTTCGGGATTTGTCCGGGATGCCCTCAGGGTCATTTTGGGACTATTAGGTGAGCATTTGAGGACCGTTCCGGCATCACTTCTGGATGGTTTTCGGTATCCGTTCAGATTCCGTCGGAATAATTGCGGGACTTTTTCGGGATCATTGGGGTCCCTTCCAAAATCATTTCTGGATGGTTTTTGGGATTCGTCCGGCATCCCGTCGGGGTAATTTCGGGACTTTTTCTCGACTAATACGGGATCATTTGCGGGCCCTTTCGGTATCATTTCTGGATAGTTTTCGGTATCCGTTCCGGATCCCGTCAGGGTCTTTTCGGAACTATTGGGATATCATTTGAGGACCTTTCCGGCATCATTTCTGGTTTGTTTTCGGGATCCTTTCCGGGTCCCATCAGGGTCATTTCGGGACTTTTTCGGCATCATTTAAGATTGGTTTTCAGGATTCGTCCGGTATCCGTCAGGGTAATTTCTGGACTTATCCCAGACTATTTCGGGATAATTTTGGGACCCTCCCAAGATCATTTCTGGATGGATTTCGGGATTTATCCGGGATGCCCTCAGGGTCATTTTGGGACTATTAGGTGAGCATTTGAGGACCGTTCCGGCATCACTTCTGGATGGTTTTCGGTATCCGTTCAGATTCCCGTCGGAATAATTGCGGGACATTTTCGGGATCATTGGGGTCCCTTCCAAAATCATTTCTGGATGGTTTTTGGGATTCGTCCGGCATCCCGTCGGGGTCATTTCGGGACTTTTTCTCGACTAATACGGGATCATTTGCGGGCCCTTTCGGCATCATTTCTAGATAGTTGTCGGGATCCGTTCGGGATCCCGTCAGGGTCTTTTCGGAACTATTAGGT